>NC_084594.1:5404915-5474915 GCF_033807715.1 Cololabis saira
GAAGGAAGGAAGGAAAGAATGGAGAAAAGAGGAAGGGAAGAAGGAAGGAGAATTATTACAAGAATTATTATGACCCGAAGACAGTACAAGGGTTAAAAAAGACAGTTTCTTGGTAATGAAGCTACTTTTAAAATGTGCAGTCTTTCTTTCAAAAGTGGTTCTGTTGAATAAATAACAGCGATGACCTGCAGACTAAACGTTTGCTGGGGAAGGACTCCAACCCGAGTCCAGCCAGAATCTGCTTGGAGAGCTGAACCACCAACTGATTTATGGTTCTGCGTTAAATCGACGCAGAGCCTACACCGTACGGTGCGCGTCGTCGCGTAACCTACGCCCTAGGCTCTGCGTTGGTGTAAAGCGGAACCATAAATCAGCCTTTATTCTGGCGAGATCTGAAAAGACTTCGCAACAACGGGCAAGAGAGTGATTATATACATTCACTGAGTGAATATTATGAAAGTTAAATATATATTTCTCGCTAGAAATGTAATCATAACGCATTTATTCACTAAAAATTTGAAATGTCTGGCATCAACTATTAGTGTCACGGCCAGAATCTTGAAAGTCACGTGACTTGGACGCAAAACTAATAGTCAGAAAAATGTAACAGTTATACAATTCAAGGGCTATTATTGTAACCCCTCTACGTTTTTGCACTTTGGACCAATGTAGGCAGGGTATGTTTTATGTGAGACTGGGTTGATTCCCCGCGGGCCGCGACTGGGATTGAGGACGTGACGTCACCCAACAGCAGAACTAAACCAGAGGAAACTACTGAAAACATGGACATTACGTTTTTTTGTTTGATTCAGTCTGCAAATGATAACGTAAATCATTCTGGGAAATTTTCTCTAGTCCTCGGTTGGCGAGTCAGCATCTGAAATCCCTCGCTGTGAAGGGCTAGATTCATACACACTAGCCCTCGTTATGTCCACTACCCCTACATGCAAAGAGGAATTTGGACACCACTACCCTCACGGGAACGCGCAAAATTTAGGGGTAGGACTAGGGGGGGATTGGGACTGGGCCTAAATCTGCTGCTGTCTTATAAAAAGGTTCGCTGACATTTCTTTTTGCTATTTTCTTTCCTGTCCAGTGTTTGTTGGCCTGATTTCTGCCGTCTGGACGTCTGTGAGCAGATTCTCAGCTCTAATCCAGACCAGACTCCTCTCCCGGTCTCTCGTTATGATCAACGAAAGCAATTAAATGTCTTCTCATCCTAATAAAGGTGTTGGAGAATAACTCAAAGCACATTTCCAAAAAAGGTGAACACCACGTCCCTCGTATCCCTAAATGTCATATGTGCTTTACACATCAGCAACGTCATCCGATCTCCTCCTGAAAACAAAAAAGTAGAGAATAACAGCCCGATCCCTCCAGGCTGAAGTATCCTCCTGCTTTTGCAGTGAGTGGAGTTCTCAGCGTGTGATGCAGAGCGCCTGCTGTGATGCTGCACAAAAAGCATCCGAGGTGACGCACAAAAGTTGTGAGGCAGCAATCAAAGAGCCAGGACTCATTAGTCCTTCTCCTCCCAGCAGAGAGGTGTTAATGTGAGCAGGGCAGATACCGAAATAGCCGCTTCGCTCTCCGCTTTCCAACTGATCTATCCGGCCTCCGACTGACGGGCTGAAGAACGACCGGCGACGCAGGTGACGCCGCGTCGCCCGGATCACCCGGATCACCTGACACATGCAGACTCCTGCAGGAAACACTAGTGTTGTTTCTGTCAGCCTGCTTCCATTTTAGTTTCAATCTAGTCTTTGGGTCAAGCTGTCATTTTAGTTTTTATTAGTTTCAGTCACGTTCATTCTCCTTTTAGTCGTGTTAAGTTTCAATCGAATAAAAGTCTGAAGATTAATCTTATTTTAGTCAGAATTGTCCAGGACAATTTTACTCTGGTTTTAGTCAAAGATTGTATTTAGCAAAACCATTTTACAATTCAAACAAGGTTATCTTATTATGGGCATGCCAAGTAGTGGCATGACCATTTTGCAATCGTCCAGAATGGCCCAAAGGGCAATGTTGCTAGCATTTTGCTAACAAGCTAAAGTTGCAAAAATCCCACGTCACACCAGCGGGTGTACAGCATGACCCCCCATGATGTGGAAAAAAAAAATCCCCCCCAAAAAAAACACGCCCGAAAAAAGGAGGAAAAACATGAAAATGAAGGCGATATAAAAGTATACAGAAAAGGCTTCCCTTTTCATATTATTATTCCGCACGCTTTTTTTTGTCCGTTAATACGGCCCGAACCGCAATGTGCACCCATACATGGCATACATCGTTGGATGCGTCTCCATCGTGCCTCGATGGGCATTACCTTTCTCAGTCAAAAGTGTTACCGTGGCAACGCTAGATGCCAAAAAGCAGAAAAAAGGCAAAAATTCGGATGCTTATTGCTCGGCCGAACTTTATCGTAGAGACATCGTTCAAATTTACAAACACTCAGCCCGATTGGCACTAATGGATCATACAACCTCATCATGCTAATTATTCCGGTTTTTGCAATATTTAACGTTCAATTTAAAAAAAAAATTTCATCTGATTTTGGACGCTTATTGCTAGGCAACAGGTTATCGTAGAGACATCGTACAAATGTTCCCCAACTCGGCACGCTGTGGACTTCAACATATTCAAATTTCATGAAGCTGTGATTTAAGGAAATTTTATGTCAAAATTCATGCCAAATGGCCCCATCCCCAAAGGTTTATCAACAACATTTAACGGTTTATTAACAACCCTAAACTACTTCTTGGCCATTATTAATCACCCTAAACCAAACAACCCGGAAACAGGGGCTGTGGTTTATTAACAACCCTAAACCACACCCCCTGTGGGGAGCACAGGAATGAATGCAATAAAACCGTAAACACCTCAAACTGACATAGAACCACCCCGAACACAACCAATACAGCCCTAAACCAAAGCAGCGAGAGGGGACGAATGGGCAGTAAGGCATGCCCATATCAAAATTTCCAGAAATTTTCTAGTTATTATATTATTGTTACCTTATAGACTCAAGAATACATTCATTCCAGATACAGAAGACTCTAATCTGAGTTTACAGTTTACAACATGTTTATTTTTCTGTATTTCTCCCCATCTTTTTCTTTTTCGACGACACATTGGGTTTTCTTTTCCACGTCTATGTAGAAAGTGTATCCAAAGATGGTTCTTCTTCTTCTTGTCCCAGCCCCAGAGCAGATCCCTGCGTTTCTCTATTTAACTTTGTTTTTAATGGACGTTAACTAGAGCTCTGCGTTAACGGCATCAGCCTCTAACTCTGCAGCTGCATCTGCTGGATCTGATTCCCCGCTGCAGCGACTGGGATTGAGGACTAACGTCACCCAGCAGAATCGGAATCAGAATCAGAAAAAGCTTTATTGCCAAGTCAGACATAAATCAGACGAGAGAACTTGACTCCGGTTCACACCGATGGCACCATTAATACGGACGCCATTTTTTGGAGGAAGGATGACACTGGGATGGAGGAGGAGGGAAAACATACACACAACAAAACAACATCATAGCTTGTGGTTATTTGGGGGTGGGCAAGTCGGGGGGGGGGGGGATCCCGGCACAGTTCATCCAAGTGAGGGCCGCGGCCTCTGTGGCGCTCGAACTTGGCGTCCGTGTCAGGGGGGCTGATGATAAGAGGGGAGCCAGGGAAGGCGTTGAAGATGAGGGGGGTGTGGTTATCAGTAGGTGTGTGTGTGTGTGTGTGTGTGTGTGTGTGTGTGTGTGTGTGTGTGTGTGTGTGTGTGTGTGTGCGTGGGTGCGTGCGTGCGTGCGTGCGTGCGTGCGTGCGTGCGTGCGTGCGTGCGTGCGTGCGTGCGTGCGTGCGTGCGTGCGTGCGTGCGTGCGTGCGGTGAGTCTGTGAAACTTCGCCCCAGAGCTGCTCCTTAGCCATTGTCCTCGATGTTATCAGACGGCTCGGTACAGTTCTGTAAACAAGTCCACAGATGTTTTGAGAGGGGAGGGCAAGTGGCGGGGCAGAGCCGCTTGTTTACATTCCACCAGGGAGATTGTGACTGGAGCAGCGGGCCAAGCTGCCATGTCAAGGTCAGATTGTAGAATCAACAATTGTATGAAAGAAGGAAACCGGCAGACTCCAGTAATTTTCCGTCTGCCTTAAGTCTCTGGTTCCTCAATGCGACTCCAAACAGACGAATTTGTGATCAATTCCCGCCGAGCCGAGGTTCCAGCCTCTCCAAGATCTTCTCCATCTTGCCAATGAGCTCAAAGACCGCTGCTAGCCTACGATTCTGTTCAAGAATCGCATCTAGCTTGCGGCCTTACTCTCCCCGCGTTAAAGTTTGAGTGCTTAACCCCTTGCTCATTCCTCCAGTAACGTTGGGCAGCTCAGAAAGGGCCAGAACGGCTGTCGCCGACTTCCGCGATTGTCGATAGGCCAGGAAAATCCCCACTCCAATTAGAAGAAATCCTGGTATCATAAATCCAATTATGGCGTCTTCCACGTCCTCAACAGACATAATCTTGAGGCACAACGGCTTCCAGTTTTTGTAGGAATCCATTGTGTATCCAGCAAAAAATGTCCCATCGGGGCAAGATGGCTCCCTTACCCCCTGACTTCTCGTCGCAAAAATTTGGTCAATTGTGCTGAGGGACCAGTTAATCAATTCCATGATTGTAGAGTTTTCGGAGGAGTGAAAATGAGAGGCTCTGAAGACAAGACAACAAAAGCAGCAGAACTAAACCAGAGGAAACTACTGAAAACATGGACATTAAACCAGAGGAAACTACTGAAAACATGGACATTAAACCAGAGGAAACTACTGAAAACATGGACATTAAACCAGAGGAAACTACTGAAAACATGGACATTAAGGATCTTTGTTGTAACATTTCATCTCGTTTGGGTCAACGAAAATTAAGACACATTTTAGCAGAGTTTTTATTTTGTAATCTACATTTTAGTCTGGTTTTTATTCCTCTACGATATTGCATTATATATTTAATTATCGTTATCATCACATGCCCTGCATTTTCGTTGCGTCTCGTCTCATTTTCCTCAGGTGAAAAAGGTTCATTGACGACAATATTTAGTCATAATTTTCGTTGACGAAAGCAACTTTAGAAGCCAGAAATCTGCTGATCCATGGATGTTTGGATCAGCGGTGGGGAACATCGTCTCCTCAAAGCTCATTCTATCATTTATCTATTTATTCAGATTTCACTCAATCGAGGCCTTCGCTAAAAGGTAACTCGAGGTAATTCCTTGATGCTGGACTAGTTATTAATTTGGAAAACTTCCTCACGGCTTGTTCTTTTCACATCAACGACACGTTAGTGTCGCCAAGAAACAGACACTTCTTTGTCCCGCCTGAGTGTCGACGGCACTGACTGCTCTTCATGTGTGAAGTTAAAGTGGTTTCTCTCTTTGTAAATGTTAGTGTTGGATCTTTTTCAGTCCCGGCTGGATTGAGACGAGCCGTACTTCATTACTTCCTCTGTCCTGGTCCGCAGGTTCACGTCTGGCTCGTATCAGCCAGGCCCAGTACTCCAGTTGTAAAAAAAGATCAGGGGGGATGGTGGATTCTATCATATGGGGACAGATAATTTGTGCTGATTACAAATAATATAATATATTACAAATAATAGCAGTGACCAAAACACCTGCAGAAATACTGCAGGAATGACATAGCAGCAGTTAAATGCAGCCTTCTGTAAGCTTTAAATATCCACTGGGCTTACATCAAATACATCAAAACACAACAATAAAAAACACTTTTCTGAACTTATCAATATGACTCTGTCCTTCACAGGATAAGTAAAATGGATCACTGCAAAAACTCAAGATCTTAACAAGAATATTTGTCTTATTTCTAGTTAAAATGTCTCATTTTAGTAAAAATATCTTCCTCTCTTCTCCCTTCCTTCCTTCCTTCCTTCCTTCCTTCCTTCCTTCCTTCCTTCCTTCCTTCCTTCCTTCCTTCCTTCCTTCCTTCCTTCCTTCCTTCCTTCCTTCCTTCCTTCCTTCTTTTTTCCCTTCCTTCTTTCCTTCCTCCCTTCTTTTCTCCCTTCCTTCCTTCTTTTCTTTCTTCCTTCCTTCCTTCCTTCCTTCCTCCCTTCCTTCCTTCCTTCCTTCCTTCCTTCCTTCCTTCCTTCCTTCCTTCCTTCCTTCCTTCATTTCTCCCTTCCTTCCTTCCTTCCTTCCTTCCTTCCTTCCTTCCTTCCTTCCTTCCTTCCTTCCTTCCTTCCTTCCTTCTTTCCTTTCTTCCTTCTTCTCTCCCTTCCTTCCTTCTTTCCTCCTGCTCTCTCCTTCCTTCTTCCCTTCCTTCCTTCCTTCCTTCCTTCCTTCCTTCCTTCCTTCCTTCCTTCCTTCCTTCCTTCCTTCCTTCCTTCCTTCCTTCCTTCCTTCCTTCCTTCCTTCCTTCCTTCCTTCCTTCTTTTTTCCCTTCTTTCCTTCCTGCCAGTGGAACAAGATTTTTTTGCTTGTAATGAGAAGATAAATCTTGTCCCACTGGCAGATTTTTCTACTTATTTCAAGTGAAAATTTACTTGAAACAGGTGAAAATTGTCAAATAAGTTATTTTTCTGGTGTTATTTTTCTGGTGGGAGGGAGGGATGGCAGTTTTACAGGGGGGATGATTTGGACCGTTTTTATTTGAGGGGGGGATGCCATCCCCCTCATCCCCCTCAACTCCAGTACTGGCGAGGCCTCAACAGACTCGTACGGACCTCGCTGACACGCCGATCCGTCCCCCCGCCACACCCACGGCCTTCTTTCACAAGGAAAACATTACATAAACAACATTGTTTATGCAGGCACAGCTCTCATTTGAGAAGGGATTCAGCAAGCAGCCCTTTTTAATGTGAAATATATCCCCCTTGGTGATGTGTATCCTATTACATTATTACAACGTAGCATGGGAGGGAGGGGACTGTGAGTCAGACTTCTTAGGTAATTGACATTTGTTTCAATCAATGTATGACTCATGTTAGTCACATGAGCCTGTGAGCACATGCCACATCTTTAAGGGAGATCGGTCGAGATGAGGAAAATGATTGAAGACAAGCATGAATCTGCAACTGACCTATTGGAGGAAATGCTTTACGCCCTTTTCACAAATTAAAAGAAACCTGTCAGAACTTGATAATATCCTGAGGTCTTGATAAAATCTCTGTTTCTGGTCAAAATACCACAGAGGAAATAGTTTGAAGTATCATTTCTGCCAGTCTTCTTTATCAGTTTGTCCGTTTCTCTGATTCATCATCTACAATAATCTCATTCACTGCAAAAACTCAAAATCTTAACAAGAATATTTGTCTTATTTCTAGTTAAAATGTCTCATTTTTAGTCAAAAATTTCAAGTACATTTTCACTTAAAATAAGTAGAAAAATCTGCCAGTGGAACAAGATTTTTTGCTTGTTATGAGAAGATAAATCTTGTCCCACTGGCAGATTTTTCTACTTATTTTAAGTGAAAATGTACTTGAAATAGTTGAGAATTGTCAAATAACAAGTTATTTTTCTGGTAATGATTCTTGTTTTAAGTGTAATGAGATTTTTTGACTAAAAATGAGACATTTTAACTAGAAATAAGACAAATATTCCTGATAAGATTCTGAATTTTTGCAGTCTTGTTCACATTCAGGATGAGCCACAAAACAGTCCACCAGTTCTCCGTCCTCAGTTTCTGATCCATCACTGATTCACCCGACAAATACAGAGTAATCTGAGTATTTCTGCAGATGACAGACTCCCACTTGTACTGGATGTCTGAGGTGTACGTGAAGAGAAGTGGTGCGAGTACAGTGCCCTGTGGTGCTCCTGGTCAGACACACAACCATCCAGTCTCACCAACTGTGGTCTGTCAGGTCGTCAGTCATCCAGGTGAAATCATGACGATGGGGAAACTGGATAACTCTACTCCAGAGATGGGTAGTAGTAACGAGTTACATTTACTCCGTTACATTTACTTGAGTAAGTTTTGGGAAATGTTGTACTTTTAGGAGTAGTTTTGAATCACTATACTTTTTACTTTTACTTGAGTAGATTTGTGAAGAAGAAACTGTTCCTCTTACTCCGCTACATTAGTCTACGTTGAGCTGTTACTTTTCTTTTATCCCTTTTATCCACGTACGCGTCAATCTCATGACATCACTGGGTGATTCTTTGGGAAAAATGTTTGTTTTTGCATGTTTTGTCACATTTACACAGACTCAAACACACACAGAGTTTCTATGAGTTCATGTTTGTTCTAGTTCTGCCTGGTTAAAAAAGAAAAGTACAAAGGCTTGAAATGTTGTGCTACTTGTGCTAAATTTATTTTTTTATTCTGTTATTTTATTAATTTTATTATTTATTAAAGTGCTTGAATTTACTTTAAGTTTATTTTTGATTAATTTTAATTCATTTTATTAATTTAATTTACCTGAAGATGATTATTTTGTACTTTTGTCTGTTTGAATGGTTGTGTTAAAAAAAAAAATCAGACGTTACTCAACAGTTACTCAGTACTTTAGTAGTTTTTTCACCAAGTACTTTTTTACTTTTACTCAAGTAATTATTTGGATGACTACTTTTTACTTCTACTCGAGTCATATTATTCTGAAGTAACAGTACTTTTACTTGAGTACAATCTTTGGATACTCTACCCAGCTCTGCTCTACTCTGATTGGGTCTGTGATGTCACAGAGCGCTGCAAATCTGGAACACTCTATAGATGGTTTACTTTCAAATTGGGTAAACGGAGCAGTCTCTGCTCTCAGGAAGCTTTTTGTGTGAAAAGGGTTAAAAAAAACTTTTCAACCTGTTAAATCAGAATTTTACTCAAAGCTAATGACAGATAGAGAGTGGGACCTGATGGACCTCATGCAATGACTCAAACGTAAATGTCTATGAGTCTACTAGTCAAAATAACCAGGATGGTTCCAGGATTATCTTGGATTATCCACAGGTTTTTACAGCTAATTTAACCAGCATTTCCTACTCCACTGCAGCTATTTCTGACGTCCTTTGTTGCTCTGCCAATGTCAAATACTTCACTTCTCTTATTGGTTGTACATCTATCCGGAGTTTCTTCTGCATCCGCTGGAAACCAAAGTCAAACCCTGAAGAACCAGACTGATTCATTGCATCAAAGAGGAAAAGGATTAGAAAGGCTGGCCAGGATAAATAGTTATATTTCTTTGTCTGGATATATTGGACATAAAAAAAACCTCTGGCAAGACTGGCCGTTCCAAAATAAGCCCATTATGAATAGTTTGACAGTTTTCCAGCCTCTTTACGTTATTAGTTGTAGGTAACTCCGTTCTTTGTATCATTATCGGGGTCGATATTTCTTCTTTTTTTATGCTAAACTGTATGGAAATGATATGGAAATGATCTGGAAAAGGAGATAAATAAGGGTAATCATCTTTACCTCTGTGGGTGAATCTTATAAACGGTTGGATGAAACAAAGTGGAGGTTCTGCACAATGCGGAGAGTGGAAATGCTCCGTCACCATCAACCGTTTCATTACAGAGAGAGGAAATCTGGCAGGAGGAACTTCTCAGAGAGATAGGATCCTGGAAGGCACTGAAAGAGTTGCAATCATTTCAAAAAAAAGGAAAGAAAAAACAGACTTTCCTGGTGAAGGCAGTAGAGACGATTACGAGTGATGACTAAGGCTGGAGATGAATGAAAAGCTGCTTTTTGAAACCTCTTGGCAGCACAAACGACGGGCAAAGCAGAACGGTGCCGGCTGGAAGACAGTCAGAGCTAATTACCTTATTGGTAGATAAGCAATTTTAATCTTTCTTTTTTATTTTAATTTACAGTTTTGCTGAGTGCACCATAGGAATATGTGGAAGCTGCAACACCACAGTCTCCCCCGGCCGGGGAGGGAAGCATCGTTACACCTCTCTGCCCTGAAGGGCCGTATTTAAAATTAAAAACCAAAATAGACCGAAAATTGAACAAATAAAAATGGAATGTGGGAAAAAATAAAACTGATTTCATACGTCCCTGGATCTGTTTGGTAATTCTGACCCACGATGTTTCTGAAAGCAGTTCTATCAGCATTCTGGGAGCTGATTGGTCCTTATAGCATCATTAGCTGCAATACTTGCTGTTTAATCTCAATATAATACTAGTAGTAATATGTTGCATAACTACAGTGATATAATTCATGCAACAGCTCAAAAAACAGTTTTAATAACAGTAACCCAAATCAATATCGGAATCGAATCGAATCAAATCTTGATAATCGATTCTGAATCTTAAGAATCAGAATCGAATCGATTCTTGACATTTGAATCGATCCCCAGCCTTAATGCCAAAATCGTTTGTTGAAACTGAGGCCACGTTTACACATAGCCGGGTATTTACAAAAACGGATATTTCCCCCTCTACGTTTTGAAAAATACCATCATTTACACGAACCCGCATAAATACGCTGTTAAGGTGCTATGAGCAGCCAGACCTACAGGGGGCAGTGTAGCATAAAGTCATGCTAGCCAATCAGAATCGTGGAAAAAAACATCAACAAATGACACGAGTAACTTCCAGTTACTTCCAAGATGAACGAGAGTCTTTTGTTTGGAGTGACAGAGAAGTGGAGTTACTTTTAAGTGTGACTTTAGAATATAAAACAGGTAAAATACAAGAAAATATTGACGGTGGCCAAACAAATTGTAAACACAGGTCGCACAAATGATGCTGGTGACGTTTCTGTCGCATAATGTGACTTTCTGAAGCCTAAATGTCCGTTTCCCTCCGTTTACAAGCAAATGTGAAGACGGAGGTTTTGCACATCTCCACTTTGGCCGGAGTTTTCAGAAATGATGGTTTTTGGTGACTTTGAGCTTCGTTTTAGTGTAAACGAACGGCCAAAACGCATGAAAACACCACCGTTTTTTGCTACGTGTAAACGGCGCCTCAAACAAAGATGGGTGTCATGATCCTTTCCTGGCTTTCTTCACCTGCACAAACTTCTTTTTGTCTGTTTGACTGTGTGCTGAGAGGTTAGTTTCATTCCCCTTTAAGACGACGTTACAGCATGTCTGTAATCCAACCCAGTCTCACATAAAAACGTAGCCTGCCTACGTTGGTCCAAAGTGCAAAAACGTAGAGGGGTTACAATAATAGCCCTTGAATTGTATAACTGTTACATTTTTCTGCCTATTCGTTTTGCGTCCAAGTCACGTGACTTTCAAGATTCTGGCCGTGACACCAAAAAACATGACGGATATTTCTCAGTTTAGTGGAAAAAATCTATATTTTGAGTTAGTTTCTAAAAATGCGTTTTGATTACATTTCTAGCGAGAAATATATATTTTACTTTCATAATATTCACTCAGTGAATGTACATAATCACTCGCTTTTTTTTCAGATCTCGCCAGAATAAAGGCTGATTTATGGTTCCGCGTTACACCAACGCAGAACCTACGGCGTAGGTTACGCGGCGACGCGCACCGTACGATGCAGGCTACGCTGCAGGCTCTGTGTCGATTTAACGTGGAGCCATAATTCAGGCTTAATGCAAAACTGCAACGTTTTCAACCTGATCTCACAAAAATCCGTGAAATGCCCACGACCTCTCACCAATATTTTCCGTGGCACCAGCACGGAAAGTGGTAAATTCCGTGTGAGCACCACGGATATTGTACCTATGTCAATTGGGATCCGTTGTCAACCGTTTCCTACTTCTAACCAATCATAAGTGGTGCTTTAACCGAACCAGACCTTAACCAGAGCGTCGTCCAGTCACAAAATATCATTTTTAAGGTCCAGTCTGAACAAGAAGGGAAACCCAAGAAAATGGCTGATGGTTCAAATGAAGAAGCGGCTGACGTAGCCGAAGACAAAATAACAGGGCTCTCAAGTCTCAGGCATTTCAACAACTTCACACGCTCTCACGCCACACGTGGCATTTCTCACGCTGAGATATTAACAGTAACTCCAACAGACCCCTGCAAACGAGTCATGGTTCACTCCTGTGGGCTGAGCTCTCAACTCGGAGCAGCTAATCAGAAAATAGATTTTTAAGGTAAGGTCTGAGTTTCAGCTGCAGGCGTTACATGAATGCATAGGGGACAACACACATCACTCTTAAGCACAACACACACACAAACAGGGACACACAAATCACCACCGTTCAGGGAGCCAATTTGGGGCTAAATGTGTCTTTCTTTGTTTGTTTAGAGCAGAATGAGACCACTGCTGTCAATAATAATTAACGCTCCAAGCAGCACCCTTGTGCACGTTCAGGCTGCAGTGGAAGCTTGTATGACTTGCATGTAGATTCTTCAGACCTGGACATTTAGCGGATGAAACCACAGTCTTTATCACAACCCGTTCAAAAGTTATGGCAGAAAGTAGGAACTATCAAATATCGACCAATCAGATGAAGCGGAGGGCACGCTTTTTGGCGTCTATCGTTGCCACGGTAATCCTTTTTGGCTGAGAAAAAGTAATGAATCATCATCGCAGGATCTAGATGCACATTTTGATGTACAACACACCTGGGTGCACGTTACGGTTCGGGTGAATTAGCGGCCGAAGAAATGGCATGAATTGCGCCAAAATTACACAATTTATTCAAAATGGCCGATTTCCTGTTCGGTTTCGGCCATGGCGCCAAGAGACTTTTCTTTAAGCTGCGACATGATACAGGGGTGTACTGATTTTCGTGCATGTACATCAAACAGTATCGTGGGGCTTGAGGCACAAAGTTTTCTAGGGGGCGCTGTTGAGCCATTAGGCCACGCCCATTAATGCAAACCATTAAATATCAAATTTATCGCCAGGTCTGGCTTGCGTGCAAAATTTGGTGACTTTTGGGGCACGTTTAGGGGGAAAAAAGGCCCTCATTTCGTCGGAAGAAAAATTAAAACGAGGAAAATAAAAACAATTCCTACAGATATAATAGGGCCTTCGCACTGTGAGTGTCCGGGCCCTAATTATAATAGACAATGGCCACCACAGTGTTTTTCTTGCATTTATTTTTATCGAGGTAAAAGTGCCCAATTTATCGTGATGTTGATTTGAGGTCATATCGCCCAGTCTTAGTTCTACCGGCCTTGATCTGTGCTATTCTTGGGTTCACGCCCAGTTTGGCTCATATCTGTAGGTTTCTTTGGTCCTGCATTCAGCTCGAGGTGAGTTTGGCCGTCTAAAGTAGCTTATGGTGTATGGGCCACATTCGTCCCATACGACGCATGCAAAAACCCATTTAATGAACGCTTTGAGTAGGGGTGTAACAATATATCGTGCCATGAAATTTCGCAATACAAAAACGTCACGAAACGTGTCGTGGTGGTGACCAACTGTATCACGATATTTGGTTATTAATATTAATTATTGTGTTGACTAGTAACGACTGCGCCTCGACCCGCGGACCAAAATCTTCCTCCTCTCAGAAGAAACCGGTACCGTTTTGGTCCCGATCACGGGAGTCTTGCAGGGATTTGAGCTCTGAACTTTTACTGATGTAAGGCTGGTGTAGAGTTAAGCCTTACCTTATTAAATTAAATCTTTTTGGGGTCGTGAGTAGGATAAACACGGGGAAACTTCTGCTGAGTTCCAGTGTACTTTAATGTCCCTCAACAGTGTAGGATTTTAGAACATCAACACAGCACCTAGTGCCGTACTGTGGCGTATCACTCCGCCCAATCTAAAACAGACTAATCACTACAGATAAACTGACTAGTGTCATTATAGTCCCTGATTTACATCAGAATATAAAGAATATATTTATAAAATAATCAACCCTGAATTACCAAAATAACCTTCTTAACAAAAATAAATCTCCTCTTACACTTATAAGGTGAGCATGAATCAATCTTTATTATGATGTAAAATTGTATGTATTTATTTACTTTTATTTATTTATTTAATCTTAGTTGTTACATTTCTGGAAAAAAAAAAAAGTCAAATCATACATGAGAGAAACTATTCAGTTTGTGGCTAAATATTTGTATTGTATGAAACTGAAGATGCATAATGCAAACCTGACATTTACTTTTAGTTCAGTTTGTGGAAAATGGTTGGCCTGGTTTTCTCTTTAAAACTTAAACAGTTATAAAGCATTACAAACTGTAACAATAGGGCAAACGCACAGTATTGTTTTGTATTTTGTGTCTTTCAAATAAAAAAACATTTTTTCCAGTCATATGTTCCTCATGCAAGGTTGTTAAAAAAATACTGCTATGATATTGTATCGTTATCGTGACCTCAGTATCGTGTATCGTACCGTATCGTGAGATTAGTGTATTGTTACACCCCTAGCTTTGACACATATGGCTTGAATGCCACGTGTAGCCCAGATAAAGGCCAAATGTGTCTGCAATCGAAGGGAAAGTGCAAGTGTAAACCTAAAGTTACGTGTAATGACAAAAAACCTCCCAAACTACGGGACAAGCAAAATGTAACCTCTGCAAAATAATGTAACGATGGCAGATTTAGCACGCTGGCTCCTGAAACCGAAGCTTAGCCGAGCCCAACCAGCAGATGACTCCATTACCGGACCGTTATGATTGATCGCTCCCTTAATTATGCTTCAACTTCGCCAAATGAAACCATTAAGAGGTCAGAAGGTGAGCATGATCGATTCCAATCAACGATGAACATTAAGCGACAGAGATTAAGTGGTAGCCTCCAGCGGTCGTATGAATAAGTGTGTAAAATATTGACAAAAATCAAAAATCAGATAGGAGACTTCTGCAGACTAACATGATAAATATGAGCCCAGTTAGACAACACCTCGGCTGCTATTTGTCGATATTTCAAAAACACAGCAGCCTTAGTTTCCTCGGTTAGGAGCATTTTAAAGACTGTCCCCAAACCCTGAGGGACAGAAAAGCAGAAGAGCGAAAGAAAAGTGTAAACATGTTGGATGTTTAACTGTGGGTTTGCACCATGAGGGTCTGTGTAGCGTCACCTCCATCTCCTCCCTCCCCCTGAACTATTTTGGTCACTTCTACCTCGTCACGTGTTCCTCTTTCTGAGTGAGAGTGAGCTGTGCAAAGACAAACACAAAATCCATCCAGTCACGTTTGAAGACATAAACTCTGTGAATTTATAAATACACTCCCCGGCCACTTTATTAGGTACAACCTATCCAACTGCTCGTTAACACAGATTTCCAATCAGCAGTTAACATGGCAGTAACATCAATGCATTTAGGCGTGTAGACGTGGTCAAGACGACCTGCTGCAGTTCAAACCATCAGAACGAGGAAGAAACGTGATTTAAGTGACTTTGAACGTGGCATGGTTGTCGGAGTATTAAAGAAACTGCTGATCTGCTGGGATTTTCATCCACAACCATCTCTAGGGTTTACAGAGAACAGTCTGAAAAAGAGAAAATATCCAGTGAGCGGTGGTTCTGTGGGTGCAGATGCCTTGTTGATGCCAGAGGTCAGAGGTCAGATTGGTTGGAGCTGATGGAAAGGCAACAGTAACTCAAACTAGAAAATTTCTGGAAATTTTGATATGGGCATGCCCTATTGCCCATTCGTCCCCTCTTGCTGCTTTGGTTTGGGGCTGTAGTGTTTGTGTTCGGGGTGGTTCTATGTCAGTTTGAGGTGTTTACGGTTGCATTTCATTCATTCCTGTGCTCGCTGCAGGGGGTGTGGTTTAGGGTTGTTAATAAACCTTTGGGGATGGGGCCGTTTGGCATGGATTTTGACATAAAATTTCCTTAAAAAACAGCTTCATTAAATTTGAATATGTTGAAGTCCACAACGTGCCGAGTCTGGGAACATTTGTATGATGTCTCTACGAACCTGTTGCCTAGCAACAAGCGTCCAAAGTCAAATGGAAAAAAAAAAAAAAAAAGAAAGGTAAATATCGCAAAAACTATGAGGTTGTACAGTCCGTTAGTGCCAATGCCGATGTCTCTACGATAAAGTTCGGCCGAGCAATAAGCGTCCGAATTGTTGCCTTTTTTTTATTTTTGGCATCTAGCGTTGCCACGGTAACACTTTTGACTGAGAAAAGTAAGGCCCATCGAGGCACGATGGAGACGCATCCAACGATGTATGGCATGCATGGGTGCACGTTGCGGTTCGGGCCGCATTAACGGACGAAAAAAAAGTGCGGAATAATATTAAGAAAAGGGAAACCTTTTCTAGATACTATTATATTGCCTTCATTTTCATGTTTTTCCTCATTTTTTTGGCCGTGTTTTACTTTTTTGGGAATTATTTTTTCCACATCCGAGCGGGGTCATGCTGTACACCCACTGGTGCGCAGTGGGACTTTTGCGACTTTAGCTTGTTAGCAAAATGCTAGCAACATTGCCCTTTAGGCCATTCTGGACGATTGCAATATGGGCATGCCACTACTTGGCAGAAGACCACCTCAGGAAACTGAGGCTACAATTCACACAGGTTCACCAAAACTGGACAACAGAAGAAGGAAAAACGTTGCCTGGTGTGATGAGTCTCCATTTCTGCTGCAACATTCGGATGGTTGGGTCAACAACAACATGAGAGCACGGAACTATTCTGCCTTGTATCAACGGTTCAGGCTGGTAGTGGTGGTGTCCTGGCACGCTTTGGGCCCATTAGTACCAACTGAGTCGTGTCAAGTGTTGTTGCTGACCATGTCCACCCCTTTATGACCACAGTGTATCTTCTGATGCTACTTCCAGAAGGATAACGCAGCATATCATAAAGAGTCATCTCAGACTGGTTTCTTGAAAATGACAATGAGTTCACTACTCAAATGGTCACCAGATTTCAGTCCAATGGAGCACCTTTGGGATGTGGTGGAACGGGAGATTCATGGATGTGCAGCTGACAAATCTGCAGCAACTGCATGATGCTATCATGTCAATATGGACCAAACTCTCTTGAGAAACGTTTCCAGAACCTTGTTGAATCTATGCCACGAAGGATTAAGGCAGTTCTGAAGGTAGAAGGGGGTCCAACCCGGTTCCGGCAAGGTGTCCCTAATAAAGTGGCCGGTGAGCGTATGTTTCCTGCATCGTGTGTGGAGGGGGGACATTCAGGACGTATAGTGGCCATCTCTTAACCGGAAGGTTGTTTGTTCACATTTTGCATCATCTTTGGGCAAAAACGATATCAGTTTGACCTCTAATGTTTTCCGCATGAATCAAAATATCTTTTAAATTAATATTAAATAAGCTGCAACGATGTTCACCAAGCACGAGGGAAGGTATCACAATGCAAATTTTGTTTCCCAAAGCAAACCTTTCATTGATTAAAGATTGCCAAAGTAATGTAAAAAGTATAACACTAAATCTAAAATAATGGTCCTGAGCTTTTACTCCTGGGGGAAATCTGCCACCAAACAGAAGCAGAACATCAACGATAGGAAGTGGAGAGGAAGTGGAGAGGAAATGGCGTAGCAGAGAGAGCAGTTTCAGAGAAGGTGATGTTTGTGAGGGATGTTAGAGTCAGCGAGGTTGTGTGTTTGGCCGATACGCCGACGGTCCAGTAACCTCGCCAGAGTTACCCACGCTGGTCAGATCCAGTTTTTAAGAGATCTCTCACTCCATAACATGGTCAATATCTGTTTTGTATTGATGTGAAAGCATTAAATACATGGTATCTGTGTGTGAAGAGTTTTTTCATTTCTACAAACTGCATTAAGGTCCAGCTAGATTTAACAAATAGTGTTTATTATATAAGTATTATTGTTACGTGTTTAGCTTGATTTACAATAAACTGTACATTTTATATAATCTACAATGTTTTACAGAGATGAGATTCTTCGAGGAAATGGGAAAATCATTTGACCCTTGTGCTGTCTTCAGGTCAAGGAAGGAGGAAGGGAAGAAGGGAGGAAGGGAGGAAGGGAAGAAAGGAAGGAAGGAAGGAAGGAAGGAAGGAAGGAAGGAAGGAAGGAAGGAAGGAAGGAAGGAAGGAAGGAAGGAAGGAAGGAAGGGAAAAAAGAAGGAAGGAAGGAAGGAAGGAAGGAAGGAAGGAAGGAAGGGAAAAAAGAAGGAAGGAAGGAAGGAAGGAAGGAAGGAAGGAAGGAAGGAAGGAAGGGAGGGAGAAAAGAAGGAAGGAAGGAAGGAAGGAAGGAAGGAAGGAAGGAAGGAAGGAAGGAAGGAAAGGAGGAAAGAAGGAAGGAAGGGAAAAAAGGAAGGAAGAAAAGAAGGAAGGAAGGAAGGGAGAAAAGAAGGAAGGAAGGAAGGAAGGAAGGAAGGAAGGAAGGAAGGAAGGAAGGAAGGAAGGAAGGAAGGAAGGAAGGAAGGAAGGAAGGAAGGAAGGAAGGAAGGAAGGGGAAAAATGAAGGAAGGAAGGAAGGGAAAAATGAAGGAAGGAAGGAAGGAAGGAAGGAAGGAAGGAAGGAAGGAAGGAAGGAAGGAAGGAAGGAAGGAAGGAAGGAAGGAAGGAAGGAAAGAAGGGAGGAAGGAAGGAAGGAAGGAAGGAAGGAAGGAAGGAAGGAAGGAAGGAAGGAAGGAAGGAAGGAAGGAAGGAAGGGAGGGAGAAAAGAAGGAAGGAAGGAAGGAAGGAAGGAAGGAAGGAAGGAAGGAAGGAAGGAAAGGAGGAAAGAAGGAAGGAAGGGAAAAAAGGAAGGAAGAAAAGAAGGAAGGAAGGAAGGGAGAAAAGAAGGAAGGAAGGAAGGAAGGAAGGAAAGGAGGAAAGAAGGAAGGAAGAAAAGAAGGAAGGAAGGAAGGAAGGAAGGAAGGAAGGAAGGAAGGAAGGAAGGAAGGAAGGAAGGAAGGAAGGAAGGAAGGAAAGGAGGAAAGAAGGAAGGAAGGAAGGAAGGAAGGAAGGAAGGAAGGAAGGAAGGAAGGAAGGAAGGAAGGAAGGGAGTAAAGAGGAAGGGAAGAAGGAAGGAGAATTAGGTAATTTTGACCCAAAGACAGTACAAGGGTTAAGTTAATTATGTGGAACAAAAGAAGAGGTTAAACAACAACAACAATATTTACAGTATTATTGATTATTCCTTCATAAGTCGTCCATCAAGAGTTTGTCAAATCAGTCTGGTGAAATAAAGTTGTCTGAATATATCGATGACCATCAGATCAATGTTCCTGCTCTACTCCCCTAATAAATGACCCAGTGACCCGTGAGAGACTCATTGATCCGGCCCATTCTCCACAAGACCCTTTACTATTGATTAAACATTTCTCTCATAAAGACCTTCATTCGTCCATCGTTGGCTCCGGTGTGGCCGTAAAGCCTCGCCCTTGGTACGTTTCCCCTCCAGATCCCACCCATCAGTTAGTGTGACCGTTGGACTTCACACATAAAGTAACGCGGAGCTCCAGACTCGATATCACGGCTCACACAGACGAGATAAACACCTGAAGGTCAGGCGTCGTGTTGGAGAAGCAGACGTCCATTAGACCGATAAATTACCAGCTGATTACACGAAGCAGCAGCTCGAAGTACGAAGGTAAAACGGGAAAGAGAAGCGTCCACGTTCCCGTCTGGCACCAATTTGCTCATATTAATAGTTCTGTAAACATCTTTTGCTGACGAGGCACTTTCCTCCTTTGCATTATATATCTGAAAAGCTTAAACCTTATAACGACCTTGTTGTTGAATGGTATTCACTGAATTGTAACTTGGGAACTAAAAAGGAATGTCTGGGTCGGCCGGTAGCTATTTTATTTTATTTTTTTGTTTACTTTGTTGTTGTTTTTTAATTGACATTCTTTGTAAATTGATTTCTTGGGAAAAAGAGGCAGATTAAATACGATTCTTCTTCTTTCTGCTCCCTTTCATTCAGAATTTAGGAACATTTGTGTATATATTAAATTGTTTGTTGTTTGATTTTATCAATGAATTAAATGAAGAATACCTTAAAATTAAATCATTAAATTAATGAAATTAAATTAACACTATATATAAATCCTTACGACACGTCCCAAGCTGGTCCAGAAGCTGCCCGTTGTTTACACTTTATCGATGTAGACGGGTCCTACACACTCCAAGTTCTTGCAATATTTTATTGGCTCTGCCCAAACTATAAAAGCAAAATCAGACCTGGATCTCCAAAAATGATCAGTTATTGACATTGTGAGTATGAGGTACGATAAAGCAACCTGATCTCACAAAAATCCGTGAAATGCCCACGACCTCTCACCACTATTTTCCGTGGTACCAACATGGAAATGGTATAATTCCGTGTGAGCACCACGGATATTGTACCATGCAAAGTCAATGGGATCCGTGGTCGTGATATATACACGGATTATTACATTATTATTATGTTATTCTTTATTATAGTGGCTAAGTTATGAGTTTTTGACGCACAAGTTACTGTTTGTTACTGTCAGTTTGTAAAAGTGTTGGTGCCACGGGAAAATAGTGGTGAGAGGTCGTCGGCATTTCACAGATTTTTGTGAGATCAGCTTGCTTTATCGTACCTCATACTCACAATGTCAATAACTGATCATTTTTGGAGATCCAGGTCTGATATTTGCTTTTATAGTTTGGGCAGAGCCAATAAAATATTGCAACAACTTGGGGTGTGTAGGACCCAGACACAGGAGACAGAGGAGGCATCAAAAACTTCTTCATACTACTTTTTCAACACATTTGCTATTATATTTATTAATTCTCATCTACTTTGTTTACAATGGCACATTTATTATTTAATGATTATTATTGTTCTTTTCTATGTTATGGATTTATTGTTTTGCTGTTTTATTTATTAATTTAAAAAAATGTTGTGCTTATGTTTGAAATAAAAGTTATCAATCAATCAAAAGCGTTTCTGAGCAGGACGGGAAACAAAAGAAGAGCCCAAACTTAAGAAAAACAGAATTAACAAAGACCAGGAACATTGGGGGGGTTTCAGTACAGACCAGCAGAGACCAGGAAAAACAAGATATATACGCAAAGGACTTGAAGAGACACGGGTGCGAACAATCAGGGCAGATGGGAACAAGGGAAGTCAAGACAAAACTTAAACACAAGGACACAGATTTTCAAAATAAAATCCAAAAACTATACAAATATTAGTTTTTCCATCACTGCAGCTTGGATTTCTTAATTCTCCCGGCTGTGCAAACTGCAGATAATGTGAAGATTATATTACACATACAAATATAAAAACCCATCATGCATCTCTAGTACATAAGTAACAGTTATGACCCATAAAACCGATGCTGAAAAACGTGACGTCACCAAAAGCATCAGTGGCATGAACATTTTTTTCTAATGAAAGTCATAACGAAACACTTTCTCAAGGGCACATTGTCAGACAGATGAAGCTTACTAAGTGATGTTAGCACGACGCTAAGATAAAACCAACGAGCGCCGGCTGTGACTGATGAGACTGTGATTAGTTTTGGTAAATGAGATTGGAGTTGTGGGGCCGGCTGATGAAGACAAACGATCCTGGATGTGTCGCTCACCCATGAGTCCAACGGCAACCCCTACTCAAAGCTGGGGAGATGTTTTCATTTGGACAGAAGTGACGGGCCAGTCCCGGAGGGAAGGTGCCAGAGGCCTAAATGCGATGATTAAAATGTTTCAAGCTATGAATAAAATAGACATTAGAACAAAGATTTGTGGCCGTCGGTCCCGGATGAAACTGGGAAAAGTCCAACTTTTCCGACTATTGCTGCCTTTAGCCGATGAAGCGGCACGTTGAAGCGCGACCGCGTCAAAGCATCTGGCAGACTCGTGTGGCCGGCGGGACCAAGTGTGATGGCTGTTTCTCCTGGAGGCGGGATAGAAAACCGTCATCTGGTCCGCTGATTCAAAATGTTGAATTCCTTTCGGGGATCGGGGACAGTACTGGAGTTGAGGGGGGATGAGGGGTGATGGCACCCCCCCCTGAAATAAGAACGGTCCAAACCACCCCCCCTGTAAAACTGTCATCCCCCCTTTCCATCCCTTATGTCATTTCATCAATGAATGTGGTTTTACTGCTATTTCAACATTTAGAGTCATCACCAGAAAAATAACACCAGAAAAATAACTCATTTGACAATTTTCACCTTTAACCTAGTTTAAGTTAATTGTTAACCCTTGTACTGTCTTTGGGTCAAAATGACCTAATTCTCCTCTTGCTTCTTTCCTCCTGCTCTCTCCTTCCTTCTTTACTCCTTTCCTTCCTTCTTTTCTCCTTTCCTTCCTTCTTTTCTCCCCTTGTACAGTAACTTTCCTTGTTCTCTCCTTTCCTTCCTTCATTATTTTTCCCTTCATTATTTTTTCCTTTCCTTCCTTCCTTCCTTCCTTCCTTCCTTCCTTCCTTCCTTCCTTCCTTCCTTCCTTCCTTCCTTCCTTCCTTCCTTCCTTCCTTCCTTCCTTCCTTCCTTCCTTCCTTCCTTCCTTCCTTCCTTCCTTCCTTCCTTCATTCCTTCCTTCCTTCTTTCCTCCCTTCTTTCCTTCCTTCCTTCTTTTCTCCCTTTCTTCCTTATTTCTTTCCTTCCTTCCTTCCTTCCTTCCTTCCTTCCTTCCTTCCTTCCTTCCTTCCTTCCTTCCTTCTTCCCTTCCCTCCCTCCTTCCTTCCTTCCTTCCTTCTTTTTTCCCTTCCTTATTTCCTTCCTTCCTTCTTACCTTCTTTCCTTCCTTCCTTCTTTTCTTCCCTTCCTCCTTCCTTGACCTGAAGACAGCACAAGGGTTAATGTATTGTTTTCTTTATTTTCTGCAGCTCTTACGTTGGTTTTACGGTGGTTTATGGATCACAGAAACGCATAATAAACTACATGAGACCATCAGTTCAGACTTGCTTTTATTTCGACTGCGATGCTACAAAGACTGTTTTGCTCATTTTGAGAAATGTAGCCGAGAACTTTTTTCTCGCCCCATTGGCAAAGATTTTGTTGCTTAAAATAAGACAAGTTCGACTAAATTTAAGTAATATCAGGGATGTTTTTCCAGTGTCACTTTAGGATTAAATCAATACAATTTTCATTGCTTTCACTTTCCAAGGTGTGTTTGAAAGACAGTGAACACTGACTGCACCGGCACAGCTGGGTTTTTATATCTTACACAGATTTAGCTTTTCAGATGTAATAAGAACCTTTTCTTTATTACCTCTCTGGGGTCCCTGCCTGCTCTGAACTCACTGGGCCGGTCGTTATGGCAATGAGACTGGAAATCACACCCCACACAGGTCGGCGTGAAGCCGTGACGCTGACGCGACACTAGGAAGGGGAAGCTGCCAGAATCACCGCTTTAACGCGCAGCCGTGGGCTGTCTCTGCTGTTTTGACAAAGACTTTTCATTAAGATGTCAGAAAAGCACCTGGAACCGGAGCTGCAAACGCCCCCTCTGCAGAACAGAGATGGAAAAACAATCGTTTTTTTTGTTCCTTTTCAGTGGTTTCTGCAGCAGATCAATGGTTTTACGTTGGACGCCCATTTCTGCAGCAGAGAGTTTATGAGGACAATGACATCATTTACTCCATCGTCAGTGCACATTTATAAATATATATATAAATATAAATACACACTAAAACGTCTAACTGATTGATCAAATTCGAACACATTTGGCAAAAGAGCGCTTATGGGTTGATGGAAAGACAAAAGGACAGACAGGCGAAAGGGAAGAGGGGGAGGAAACTTCCAGAACAGGAAAATAAATCTGTCAGGATGGAAAGACGCAGAAGAGATGAAGCCCAAATTAAAAAGTACCAGACAGAGTGTGAGTGGCATAACAAGACGGGGGAGGAAGAAAGAGATTCAGCATCCAGAGGTTGACAAGCATCCATGACGGGCGGCAATAAAGGAAAGAAGACACATTTCTAACTCCTCCAGACATTAAGCACTGTGTCGCCGAAGCAATTTAACAAATTAATGAAGAGTTCTCTAGAGAAACGACCAACTGGTACTCCTGTTCCTGTGAGACAAACCCATTCACAGCACGCTGGCCTGTCTCGGTGAAGCCCCACTTAACTCTGCTTTCTTACACGGATTCATGTCAATATGGACGAAAAGCCGGGGCGGCCGTTTGATTTGTAGAAGTAGTAGCTGCTGCAGAAAAATGTGTCTTCTGGTGACACTGCAGCATAAATCTGCTTTAATCGTTCACAAACTCAAAAATATGACTTTTATGGATGTGGATAATTGTGAAAATATGAATAATTATTCATCCGTTAGCTTTAACCCTCCAGTTTTAATGCTAAAGAGTTTTATATTCGAACGATCCTGCTGAAAACTTTGTACAACCTCGACACCAGATGTCAAGACATCCTTCAAATTCTGCGTTTTAATACCACGTTTACCTTCATGACAGCAAGCTTTTCAGAGTTTAGTAACCTCCGTTGGACTGTTTCCTGCGCTCAGATGGCCTGACAGCTGTTGCACTGTAAAAGTTTAATCGTGTGAGGCGACAACTTGTCCTGGTTTTGCAGTGAGGGAAGTTTAGACGCCGTGCTCTCCCCTGGGAGAATCCGTCTGAAACCAAAACCAGGACATGTGCGGACGGACAGATCTGTTTGCTCTGAAATCCATTCTCAAATGAAAATATCGATACTTTTGATACTTCAGTCATTTGTTGTGATGTATATCATTAACAGGAATACGGTGGAAAGTAACTAAGCTATTCAGATTTTGTCTAAATGACATGCTACTGGTAGGAACTACTTTTTTTTTTTCATTTTTATAGTAGTTATTAGGGCCCAAGCACTGACAGTGCTATTGTATCTGTAGGAGATGTTCTTGTTTTTCTCGTTTTTCTTCCGAAGAAAGGAGGGCCTTTCTTCCCCCTAAACGTTCCCCAAAAGTCACCAAATTTTGCACGCAAGCCAGGCCTGGTGGAAAATGTGATATTTAATGGTTTGCATTAATGGGCGTGGCCTAATGGCTCAACAGCGCCCCCTAGAAAACTTTGTGCCTCAAGCCCCACAATACGGTTTGACGTACATGCACGAAAATCGGTACACACCTGTATCATGTCGCAACTTAAAGAAAAGTCTCTTGGCATCATGGCCGAAGTCGGCCATTTTGAATTAATCGTGTCATTTTGGCGCAATTTATGCAATTTCTTCGTCCGTTTCTTCGCCCGAACCGTAACGTGCACCCAGGTGAGTTATACATCAAAATGTGCGTCTCGACCCTGCGACGATGCGCATTACTTTTTTCAGTCAAAAGCGTTACCGTGGCGACGATAGATGCCAAAAAGCGCACCCCAACTTCATCTGATTGGTCCATATTTGATAGTTCCCCAAAAGTCACCAAATTTTGTATGCAAGCCAGGCCTGGTGAGAAATTTGATATTTCATGGTTTGCATTAATGGGCGTGGCCTAACGGCTCAACAGCCCCGCCTAGAAAACTTTTCTTGCCATAACTTTTGAATGGTTTGACATAAAGAGTCATGGGTGGTGTCATCGGACTTTGTTTTGAGTCCTTGACCTTTATTGGTGGAAATTGCACACGAGAGAGCCCGTTCATCGCTGCATGCAGCTTCAATTTTTATTTATTATTCTCTTATTTATTGTAATTGGTTTTATTATTTTACCTAGGATCTTCTTTTAGTGATGGAAACACCTTTTTCAGACTCTTTATTTCTGTTGTTGTAACAGCTCGGCTGTATTGTGAACTTTAAAATAAATAGCTAAATAAGTGACTCTGATGTCTTGTATTCTTAAGCTATCTAAAACACACCAATTTTTTAAGAAATACTGGGCACATTAGGTGTATTGGCAAATCGGTATCGCCGATACCAGTCTGAATTTTACACAATATCGGATCGGAAAAGAACATCACTATTGAACATCACTTTCAGGCGGGTCCCACAAATGCTATTTGTATCATATATTCTGGAAAAGGTGTTTTGGAGGCGTGGCCATCGTCTAATTCACTGGTTTAAGTATCAGCTCTGCCAGGAACCTGAAACCATCACGATAACAATATACTCACCACATGTAGAGTGGATTTATATGATAAAAAGTGCTGTGAATGCTGAGTTGGGTGAATGACAGAACACATTTGCACCGAGCTTTTGTAGTTGAGGTCAAAAAATGAGGAAACAAATGATTATTTTGTGTTTTTAAAATTGTTGAAAAGAAATTAGCTGCATTTTATTTTGAAATCCAGTCCATTAAAGTCTTTTGCCAAAAATCTTATATAAGTTATACGTATTTTATCTTGTTTGCATAAACTTAAATCTAATTAAATTGTCTGTCAATGGTTGGATTTAGAGGAAACTAACAGCTAAAGATCGGCCTCTTGCGTGTTCGTTATGACCAATGAAACTCATGATTTTGTCATTATTTTTGGAAACAAGTTGCAGACAGAGATCAAAAACGTCATAAAATCTTAAACACTCTGCAGTAAAATCTCTCGTGAGTCATCACAAACTCAGAGAGCGTGACTTCCAGTAAGATAACGATGGCAAATTTCCTGCTTTTGAACACTTTCCAAACACTCATAAGCTCCGTGAGCAACAGAAACATCCTGCTAAATAACCGCTGGCGGAGGTTTCGCTCAGCCGTAAAAAGCTGCCGCCGGAGAGACGTGTTGCTTTTCCAGCTCGTCCATCAGGCCGGGCCTTCAGCTTTATGCCGCACCATTTAACGGAAACATTATTTGCATCATGGAAGTGTCATTAAGGAGGTTATGACTCTTTTGCAGGAGCTAATTCAGGCCTCGGTATGCAAGTCACACGAGGAAAGTGGAAGTAAACTTCTTCACATTTAATCACAGAGACACAATTAAATGGGAACTTCACCAGTTAGTTTCTGGTAGAAAATTCAATCACATTTATTAATTAATTCCAAAGACACACACAGGTTGGTGTAACCCTCAGTACATGAGTGTATATGAAGTGTATTTGTTTTTAACATGACTTTAAATTGCTGAGTTGACTCAAGAAAGGTTCTTGGAGATCAATCAAAGTGACTGTCATTGTTTCCAACAGTCTGATCCGATTCCAGGGTTTTCAACCTAAAACAAGCTCAATGGTTAAAAAAAAAGAACAATATGTAAAAAAGTTAATCTACTAATTGTTTGTACTCTGTGTTTTAGTGTGTTCTTTTTCAATGTTTTTTATATATACTATCAACCTGCCAGGGACTGCAGATGTAAATTAACCTGTATGGCTAAATCTGGCACATTTACATGATGGACTCAAGTGCTCATATCAATTAATGTGTGTTGTCCCTTTTAAATAAATAAATAAATAATTAAATAATGAAATAAATAAATAATGCAATGATAGTATATGTATTTATAAATATACAATTTGAGCAGGCGACCCAACAAAGTTACGTTAAAAACAAAGTTATGGAGTCCATAAGGAGTCCGAGGTTCAGTGGGGAGTCCGAGGTTCAGTGAACGCACCACGACATGTGGTAGTATCGCGAGAGCTACGAGACAGCAGAATCCGACATGGCGAAGTAGTTTGTTTTTCTTTCACTAAAAAGCTTCAAAAAACGAATAGAAACTCAGTTTAATATAACAAAAGGGTCTTTTATAATTAGTTTATACAGTTTAGAAAGCAACCTGGAGAAAAGCGAATCTTTTGACCCATTCATAGACGAGTGTTTTGAGAGAGTAGTCATGGGGAGGAAGTCACTCGGAGCCAACGCGTCCACTCCAAAGCGATCTCGGGCTGAGGAGTCTGGACGGTCAGAAGTGTCCCCTGGAGCAATCTTTCCCCCAGGAAATACCACCAACGACATTCTGAGGTCTATCGACACCCATTTGGCCTCCCATGACGCTCGTTTATCCCTGGTGGAAGTCCTGCACAGGGAATTCCAGTCATTAAGAGAAGCTGTGGAATTTGGTAACCAGCAGGTGGAGAAATTGATGGCTGAAAACACCAGTCTGAAGGAGTCGGTGAAATCCATGTCAGAGGGATTTAGCCGGCTCCAGAATGAGAATAAATACTTAAAAGAGGCCGTTTTAGATCTTCAAGCTCGGTCCATGAGGGACAACCTAGTGTTCTCAGGGATCCCGGAGAAACCTGATGAAGATCCTGAACAAACCATTCAGGATTTCATCCGGGACCACCTAAAACTTCCGGAAGACCTGGCGAACTCCATCACGTTTCACCGGGTCCATCGCCTAGGAGGAAGAAGATCGGAAGCCCAGAGACCTAGACCCATTGTGGTCAAATTCGAACATTACAAACAGAAGGAGCATGTGAGGAGACGGGGGCCACAGCTACGCGGATTGCCGTTCTCCGTGAACGACCAGTTCCCCCGGGAGATCCTGGACCGTCGCCGAGTCCTCTTCCCGGTCCGGAGGAGGCTCATTACGGAGGGAGCCCGTGCTGTCATCACCGTGGACAAGCTGTACGTGAACGGACAACTGTACCGCGACCCGGACATCACCCCCTGGCTCTGCTAAAAAGGATGAGTACAAATTTACTTTCTTCTTCTCTCTTTCTTTCTCACTAAATGGTGATTAGATTAGATATACAGTAGCTACATAAAATATTTTTCTTTACATATTAATGTATTAATAATTCTTGCTCTGCTAGTCTCGGTAAGTTATAGGCTCACACTGGTGATTGCGTCTTTCTTTCTTTTTTTTCTTTTCTCTATTTTTTTATGATTAGAATTATTTCCCTCCGCCCCACCTCACCCTCTTTCCCCATTTTTTTTCTTTTTTCCCTCTATGTCCCACCCTGCTGCACGTTCTGTTTCTGTTTGGTAAACTGGTACAAATACACATATCACACATTTATAATAACATGGCACACACATACAACAGTTTCTCATGCAACATTACCACTTACATATAATGTTACTTTCAATGATTGGATCATGGATAAATTAAAGTTCCTGACTTGGAATGTAAATGGAGCCGGGAACAGGGCGAAGAGACTGAAACTTCTTAATCAGATAAAAACCCTGCAGGCAGACATTGTCCTACTACAAGGAACGCACTTAGTTAAAACTTCAGCAGATGCATTGGCCACAGCACAGGTTCCACATGTTTTCTCAGCCTGTTACAACTCCAGAAGTTATGTGTGATTAAAAATTACAGTTTGGACACATGAGACTGCGTGACAAATCATTAACCATCCATCCATCCATCCATCCATCCATCCATCCATCCATCCATCCATCCATCCATCCATCCATCCATCTATACATCCATCCATCCATCCATCCATCCATCATCCATCCATCTATACATCTATACATCCATCCATCCATCATCCATCCATCCATCTATCCTCCCATCCATCCATCTATACATCCATCCATGCATCCATCCATCTATACATCCATCCATTTATACATCCATCATCCATCCATCCATCTATACATACATCCATCCATCCATCCATCCTCCCATCCATCCATCTATACATCCATCCTCCCATCCATCCATCCATCCATCCACCCATCCATCCATCCATCCATCCATCCATCCACCCATCCATCCATCCATCCATCCATCCATCCACCCATCCATCCATCCATCCACCCATCCACCCATCCATCCATCCATCCACCCATCCATCCATCCATCCATCCATCCATCCATCCATCCACCCACCCATCCATCCATCCATCCATCCATCCACCCATCCATCCACCCATCCATCCATCCATCCATCCATCCACCCATCCATCCACCCATCCATCCATCCATCCATCCACCCATCCATCCATCCATCCATCCATCCACCCATCCATCCACCCATCCATCCATCCATCCATCCTCCCATCCATCCATCCATCCATCCATCCATCCATCCACCCATCCATCCATCCATCCATCATCCATCCATCATCCATCCATCCATCCATTAATCCATCCATCCATCATCCATCCATCCATCCATCATCCATCCATCCATCCATCATCCATCCATCCTTCCATCCATCCATCCATCATCCTTCCATCCATCCATCCATCCATCATCCATCCATCATCCATCCATCCTTCCATCCATCCATCCATCATCCTTCCATCCATCCATCCATCCATCCATCATCCATCCATCCATCCATCCATCCATCCATCCATCCATGCATCTATCATCCATCCATCCATCCATCCATCCTTCCATCCATCCATCCATCATCCTTCCATCCATCCATCCATCCATCCATCATCCATCATCCATCCATCCACCTTGACTTCAGCTCGACTTTTCGAATTTCATCTCTTTTCATGCAAAGGGTCAGAAATGAATCTTTGAGGATTGATGGTGAAATGACCCCCAACAGCACAACAGTGAGGAGTTTTCAGACTCAAGAGTGTTAGTTCTCCAAGCAAACTCTGCAGCCGTGTAAGACAGCTGAACCCAACTGGTCTGAGCTGAATGTATTTATAAAGAAATCACAGAAATAACTGATTTCCATCACTCAGCTCTCAATGAGGAGGAGCAGGAACCCTCGACTCCTTGACGACTGCGTTCCTCGTCCGTTCTCTCAGGCGTTAGCTCAACATCCTCAAAGAGAAAACTCCCTTTGGCAGCTTGTCCTCACAACCTGGTTCAGCTCAGGAGCTCATGACCACACAAAGTGGAACGAAAGCCCACCAGCCCAGGACAATGACTACATGCAGTCAAAATTCGGGTTATTGCTAATATTCCGGTTACTGAAACATTCAGAATATTCCGTTTACATGGAAATTAATCATTCGGGATATCTGGATCAAACCAGCGACGCACGGAGAACGTCATGATGCAATTCCTGTCATTTCCGCTTCTTCTTCCTGTATCCAAATTCAAAACAAATGCTGCTTTGCGCAACTTCTTGTAAATCTGGCTATCCCGGTACTTTCTACCGTCTACAAATGCCAAAATGTTCATATCCTTCATTACATTTATGAAGTGATTAGTCTCCTCCTGGTCTTGGTTTCTCCGTGTTTATAATAACTTCCTGGACTCAAAAGACCAGGATTCCTTGTGAACAGAGCATGAGCAGAAAACAAATTCCTGTTCCGTTTGATGGGGATATTCTGTTTGGCGTTTACATGACCCAATATTCGGGTTTTAAAAGGAGTAACCCAGGGGTCATGAGCAAATTCGGGTTATTCAAAGGGATTATTGGTGTTTACATGGCCGTGCAAATTCGGGTTATTGCCAATATTCGGGTTTTAAAATGGTTATTGATTGCATGTAAAGGCAGTCACTGTGGTGGTTGTGTAAAACATATCTGAGGTGGATGGGATCGCCCAAAAATACTGCTTTCACAAGTCTGTTCGGAGAACATTTGACTATTCAAGGAGGCTTCTGATGACGCTTTTATTGTAAGTAAAACGATGAATTGTCGTCTCCAGATGGCTACTAGTTTTGACTTCACCACTCTTTGCTCAGATGCTGCAGAAGAAAGAAAACAAAGAAAGAAAAGAAAGAAAACAAGTACTGCTTCTAATAATAGTAGAGAAATCCAAAAGGGATGGGCAACGTTTGCACAAAGATCTCTTTTATCAATAAAGCAATCTGCAGGATTAAATGCAGAACGTGTGACGGATCAATGCCTGTGCGTGCCGGGTTTAGCCTGTTGATTAACAGACATGTACGGGGGGGCACATGTCATCTGAGTGCTGGGAATCAATGATCCGATCAACAGAAAGGATGCTGGAAGGAGATGAAGGGCCAATCCAATCCCCCCCTACTTTCTACTACTAGCCCTAAAAATGAAGCCTCAAACTTTAGGGCCCTTGTAATGTTCCCTAGGGATTGGGACACCACTTGCTACGTCACTGCGTGGTTACGTTCGGGTACGTAAGTGACTGCGTAGTTACGTTTGCATATACGTCACACCATATCAGGAAGCCCAGAGATAAAAGCTGTTTTAATTTCCGCTGTAGCGCTGTTAATATGCCACTTTATTAAGTTTTAATATTTTTTCAGGCGTAAAAATAACCGTTAAGATCCCCAACCTGGGCTCAGTTTATCCAAATAACGCCTGTTAAGAAATTTGCTGCGATGTTTTCGGGGATGAGAAGACCAGCGGCTCGTGAACTGATTTATGGTTCCGCGTTACATCAACGCAGAGCCTACGCCGTTGATGTAACGCGGAACCATAAATCAAGGGGCAAGCGAGTGATTATGTACATTCACTGAGTGAATATTATGAAAGTAAAATATATATTTCTTGCTAGAAATGTAATCAAAACGCATTTTTATGCAGAAACTAACTCAAAATATTGATTTTATACACTAAAAAATAAATGTCCGCCATGTTTTTTTGTTTGATTCAGTCTGCAAATGATGACGTAAAGCATTCTGGGAAATTTTCTCAGGCGAGTCAGCATCTTAAATTCCTCGCTGTGAAGGGTTAGATTCATAACCACTAGCCCTCGTTATGTCCACTAGCCCTAGATGCAAAGAGGAATTGGGACACCACTACCCTCACGGGAACGCGCAAAATGTAGGTGTAGTGCTGAAAAGTAGGACTAGGGGGGGATTGGGACTGGCCCGAAGAATCTGGGACTGGGAAAAGAGAGTAATGATGACGTAAGATGGAAAACTGGATTCATAGTAGAAAAAGAGGCTGGACCAGAGGGTGAAAGTTAGAGGTGAAGAAGGGTTTACTACTGAAAATGGGAGAAAAAAGGATTCTGTGTTTAGTTCACTCATGAAAGACGCATCGAACAGATTTATCGGCTGGAAGCAGGAAGAGAGGCGTTAACCTGTCACCGGAGACAATAACACGCAGCTGTCAACGCTAGTCGCATCAACAAATCCACATTTCCCTCACTAACACACAAAGCATCTGAGGAGGAATCTAAGTGCTGCATCCTTCCGTCTCCGTCTCCAGCCGAAGCTGCTGAGAACTTCCTGCTCTCGCGGCGGAGACGCCTGTCGCTCGCGCATCATTCACACCTTCATTTTAAACTCTCTGCATGTGAACCTTATGAGATGTGACTGCAAGGATCAGGTAAAGTCCTTTTCCCATTGATACAGGTTGGTCTAGAGTGGTGAGGAACTGCAGACCCGGTCAGAGGAGTCTCCTTACAACAATGGCTAAGTGTGAACACATTGCAGCTAAATGTGGACAAAACAGAAACCCCGGTTATTGCCCCTGATGACTCCATTCCTGGGATTAACCAGTATTTGGGTGACTTGGGCCAGTCTGTTAAACCGAGCCTAAGAAACCTGGGTGTTGTGTTTGACAAAGACATGTCGTTAGTGCAACACTGCAAACAATAGTAATAGTGTAATAGTGTAATAGTTTTGTTTGTTTTCAAGAAGGAGCTGTCTCGCCTGCAGCTAGTGCAAAATTCCACAGCAAGAATTGTGACCCGCTCTAATAGGAGCACACACGTAACCCCTATTCTTAAAGCTCTTCATTGCCTGCCAGTTTCCTCTAGGATCAATTTTAAAATTCTGGTTTTAACTTTCAGAGCTTTGCATGGTCAGGCTCCAGCTTACATCAGCGATCTGATCCAGCTCTACACCCCAGCTCGGGCTCTGAGGTCTGTGGATCAGAATCTGCTGATGGTACCACATACTCGTTTCCGGACCAGAGACCGATCCTTCCAGGCCGTTGCTCCCAGGCTTTGGAACGATCTTCCGCTCTCTCTGCGTTCCATGGAGTCTGTTGATCCTTCAAAAGGCGACTTAAGACCTATAAGACCTAGCCGGAAGTATTTACTTCCGGCTCTCGGTGAAGGCGGACGCTTTTCTGCTCCTCTCCCTTCTCTATCTGCCCTGCTACTGCTTTTGTCCTGTCTTGTCTTCAGAGCCTCTCTTTTTCACTTCTCTGAAATTCTACAATCATGGAATTGATTATCTGGTCTCTCAGCACAATTGACCAAATTTTTGCGACGAGAAGTCAGGGGGTAAGGGAGCCCTCCTTCCCCGAGGGGAAATTTTTTGCTGGATACACAATGGATTCCTGTAAATATTGGAAACCGTTGTGTTTGGCGATCCTGTCTGTCGAGGACGTTGAAGATGCCTCATAATTGGATTTATGATAGCAGGATTTCTTCTTATTGGAGTGGGGGGATTCCTCGCATATCGACAAACGCGTAAGTCGTCGACAGCTGTTCTGGCCCTTTCTGAGCTACCCGACGTTGCTGAAGGGATAAGCGCGGCGACCAACACTCAGACTCTAACGCTGGGAGAGCAAAACCGCAAGCTGGATGCGATTCTTGAACAGAATCGCAGGCTGGCGGCGGTCTTTGAGCTCATGGCAAGATGGATAAGACCTTGGAGAAGTTGGAAGCTTGGCTTGGCGGGAATTGATCACAAATTTGTCTGTTTGGAGTCGCCATTGATGAACCAGAGACTTAAGGCAGACGGAAAATTACTGAGTCTGTCTGTTCTTGTAATACAATTGTTGATTCTATAATCTGACCTTGACAGAGCGGTTTGGCCGACCGCTCCAGTCACAATCTCTCTGGTGGAATGTAAACAAGTGGCTCTGCCCCCACTAACCCTCCCCTCTCCCAGGAACATCTGTGGACCTGTTTTCAGAACTGACTGAGCCGTCTAATAACATTAAGGACATTGGCTGAGGAGCAGCTCTGAGCGAAGTTCACGGACTTACCGCTTACACACACACAATGATAAATACACCTTCCTTTATAGTCAACGCCTTCCCCGCCCCCCCCTCTTATCAACCCCCTCAACACAGTCAGCAGGTTTGAGAGCTGCGCCACTGGCCACGGTGCTCACTTGGGGTACTGTGCCGGGATCCCCCCACCCCTAGAACCACCCCCCCCCCCCCCCCCACACACACACACACACACATGTGCAAGCCTTGTGATGACGATGTTAAATTTGTCATGTTGCTTTCTGTGCTCAGGTGTTTTTTTGCACTTTCACACTGTGTATTTACACACAGTATAAAGATGCCTTTTTTTCTCCCTCATCCCTCCCCAATGTCATCCTTTCTCTGATCTGTTCTCACCAGTTGACTCATGTCTTATGTTATTTGTTTTGTCTGTGTCCTGATGGGTTGTACTGGTTGTAATCTCACTGTGCTGGGACGCCAGACCAGCGACAATAAAGCTATTTATTCATTCATTCATTCATTCATTCATTCATTCATTCATTCATTCATTCATTCATTCATTCATTCATTCATTCATTCATTTGTGCAGGCTTTTGCTTAATTGCCTTGGGGCTGTTATGACTGTCAATGTGTTGTCTTGGCCTTTTAAACTTAAATTTGTATGTATCTTTTAACGATGTTTTGTTTTTATTGTAACTGTGAAGGGCTCTGTGACCATGGTCTGTGAAGGGTGCTGTACAAATAAAATGTACTTACTTACTTAGTCTCCGATCAATATGAACCATAGAAGAAGAGCACGACTGAGTTTAGAGACGACAACAATGGGGGACATTCAACATGTCGTGTCCCTTTCTCTTGGCGTGTGGAGTTTCATGTAGTCATTCATCTTTGGGTCCTTCATGGTGTTGGATGGGGGAGTTGGCCTAGTGTTTCCGATGCTTTAAGTTGCAGCAGGACACTTTTGGCACTTTTCCACTAGTACCTACTCAGCCCGGATCGGCTCACCTCGACTCGGTTCGGCACTTTTCCACTAGGAGTCTAACGTGCCGATACTTTTTCTGTAACTACTTTCCCAAGCTGTGATGAGATCACACTCCAGGCCACCGATTGGTCGGGGGATTGGAGTCAGACGTCTGAGTCAGGATGTGACATCATCGAAAGAGCGACTCTGACAGCAGCTTCTGCTTCATTTTATTCGACCAGCAACGGCAGCAGAAGTCTGCCCCGTGGTCCAACTCTGAGGTTCATAAACTGCTGAGGAGAGAATTCAAAAGGATGTACACAGGGTGATAATGAACGAAAGGATCCACCAGAAGCTTTCTCAGCCCATAGCTGCTCACAGATACCAACTGACTTTTCAGCAGCACCGAGACAAGCTAAAGCCGTCTCTCACTTTCATTTATCTTGATATCGAACACAAGCCACAGATCCAGCAGCACATCTATCATCTCCTCCAGGTTCTACATCTTTAGTGTTGTTGTCTTCTTCATTTACATCACACAATCAAATATGTCACAGCAGCTTCTCTCCAAACTCCTACTTCTGCTCCAGGTGCTGGATTGTAGTGGAAAAGAAACCAGGCCAAGTTGAATCGAGCTGAGATGAATAGAGCCGAGCAGGTACTAGTGGAAAAGTGCTGTTTCTCTACTCCATCTCGGGTTGCAGCCGATTCGGTGGGATAAGGATGACCTGGCCAAAATCAAGTAGGTGGGAGTGGCATCATGGCAGATTGGTGTATTTCCCATAATCGTCATCGTTTCACAACAGTTATTTTCAACTCTCTTAAAGGAGCTTGAGGCTCCTTTTAAGAAATGAGACTCATTAGCGCCACCCTTCACCACGACGGCCATTGGGGGTACTGCAGCCAACAGTGAAGCCGGCACGGGAGAACGGGGAGAACGCACATGCAGCGTCATGTGACGTCACATCCGCAGCCCAGCGCGGGATATTCCGGCCCGGAATTGCAGCACATTTTGCAGCACACAGCCTGTTCAAGGCAACGGAGAGATACACTAGAGGAAACATTCTTTTGGGTTTGAAACACTTCATCTGACATTATTACTAGAAAACTTAAAATGTATACGAATTTTTTTCATAAATCCTGCCTCAATCCTGCCTCATGCTCCTTTAAAGCTAGGGTCTACGATCTTGAGTTTTTTTTTAAAAAAGACACCTACTCCCCACACAAACTCCCTCCCCCCTGTGCTCTGCCTCACATGAAGCTCCCGCCTCCGACACCCCCCCTCTGGTACGGGAGCCAGCAGGACCCAAAACAAGCGGCGCCGGATTGAAATCACTATAAAAGTCCATTGGAAAACAAATACAACACGGAGCCGTGTTTGTTGGTGTTTGTTCGTGTCTGCGTGAGAAAAACAAGAAAAGAGCCGTCATGTTGTCTCTTTGGGGGTCTGTTGACGTGGTGGTTGTAGTCTAGGCCAGCCAGCATGGTTCTGGCGGCATAAACAGGTGGGGTGAAGCTGAAGTGCTTGCTTCAATATGTCCTTGGTGTTGCCGTACTTTGGGAGGTGGGGAGGACTGTCCAATCACTGACATTCAAGCAGATTGACCAACAGGCGCCGTTCGGGCCGAATGGTGCCTATTGGTCGACTTCTTTGCAGGATTACAGCAGATAAAAGAAATATTTTCTTTTGGTTCTTTTTGCTAATCATATTTGATAGGTAACACTATTGGGCCGTAACAACCTTATAAATGATTGTGATAAAAATGTACAATATGTAAAATCGTAGACCCTAGCTTTAACTCTTTTACACTCTCTCTCCATAACGAGCCTTCCTGGTCATGTTTAAGGCTGAACGGGAGGTCAAAGTTGACACGTCACGGGTACTCAGAACCAGCGACGGAGGTAATTTCAGAACCAAGCTGCTACATCAGGAGGCGCCACATTGGAGAAAAGCTCGCAGAGATGTTGATTCTTGTTGCTACGCCGATTGAATGTAGGGAGCCGGTGGCGTCTTTCCCAGCGCCGATATGGTCGTACCGCCGGTCGCAGCCACCGTTCCCACATCAGTCTGCAGCCGCTCAACGCCCCTGGGCTGCCGTAAATATGCTCAGTATAACAAATGAACACCTCCAACTCCCGCCCCCCCTCCTGCCTCCACCTCCCTGCAGAATAGACCTCCTTTCCTGGCAGTCCATTTTTTATTCCTGACTTTTCTGGGTCGTCTCTGCAGCTCTGCAGCTCACCAGAGACCTCCATCTTCCTCTCCTTCTCCCCGTTTTTCTCCTCTGCTACTATAAGTGATAGCGTGGACGCATCTTTCTGCCTCATTTTCACGGCCTCGTGCATCATTAGCCACATCCACGGCGGTCCTGCGGGTCCAAAGCTTTCCGACACATTATTCGATTTTTAAATTCACAGCTATGGCCTTATTTTGGTTGGTAAATCCGCTCTGTGCGCTTTTCTTTCATCTCTGACAGCAGGAACAGACTGGAATTATGACGGAGAAATTAACGGAGCTCATGAGACATGGATATACCGTGGAGAGAAAATAAAGGGAGGGAAGGAAAACGAAGGAAAAAGAAGGAAGAGAAGCTGAAAGAGAAGTTAATTGTGAGAAAGACACCTAATGAGGCACCCTGGTTTTTAAATTTCCACTTCCATCTTCCCCACTTCTGTTATTTCACTACTTCCAACCATTTCCCTGTGAATGTGAAGGAAATGAAATATGACCTGACAACTGGAATAATTGATGTGTATTTTCTTTTTCTTGTGACCAAAATGTGCATCGATAAGAAAGCCGACATTTCTTACTGTGAGAGGGAGAAAGAAAAAAGCCACACATCATTTTCTCATATATTAAGTTTACATCTCAGATTTACGACTTAACCTGCTCAGACTCGCCAGCTTGGTAAAATAAAGTATGTGCAAGTTTTTTTCTTATTTCAAGTCATTTTCCTGATAAAATATGTGGTCAGCTGAAAGTGGTGAGTCATTAGTTTCTTGATAAAATGAAAAGCCGGACTTTTCCACTTGGATAGTTTTAACTGTACAGTACAGATGTCAAGCTCCGTGAATCAGAAGCAGCATTACAATAGTTATGGTTTAACAATAGTTTAACCTTCTGGCCCTTGTTTTTTTTTTTTTTAAAAAGCTTTTCAAAGTAAAAGTACTTAAGAATAAAAACTCATTCTCATTCTCAGAAATCCCTGTATAGCGCCGCCCTGGTGGCGTAATGCTGCAGAATTCGTAATATAAACTCAGCCCAAAAAGTAAGGATATCAGTGTTTGCTAGATTATTTATTTGTTGTAATAAAGCTTTTTGGAAATCAATCTTATACCGCTGAAAAGCCTTTTTATGTCCCTTTTATATGGCGCCACATTTGTAAGGAAACACGTTTGTGGGGGGAGCAGCAGAGCTGAGGATGTGGTTTGGACCCATAAAAAAATGTACCAAATCTTGCTATGGACTCGTGTTTTGAGCTTCTGGTACCCGCAGGAAAACCGTTTCCGTTCCACCCTCAGAGGATGGAGACCTGCCAGTCCTGCAGTCCTGACCTCAACCCCACTGAACACTTGTGGGACCATCTTGGGCGTGCTTTTCCCGCCATAGTGACCAACACAACCACTTTCAATGAGTTGTGACAAATGCTTGTTGAACAATGGGATCCGTCCCACAGCAGTGACCGGGCTGGTGACCAGCACGAGGACGAGGATCCAGGCTGTTGTTTCTGTGTTTGGTTCTAACACACGCTGGTGATGTTCCATATCACCCACCCGAGGAAGGCGTTGAGTTGAGGTGTGGTTATCAGCAAGTGTGTGTGTAGCGATAAGTCCGTGAACTTCGCTCAGAGCTGCTGTCAGCCAGTGTCCTTGATGTTATCAGGCGGCTCGGTACAGTTCTGAAAACAGGGGTCCACAGGTGTTCGTGGGAGAGGGGAGGGCTAGTGTTAGTGGGGGCAGAGTCACTTTGTTTACATTCCACCAGGAAGATTGTGACCAGAGCGATCGGCCAAAACCGCCCTGTCAAGGCCAGATTATAGAATCAACAATTATTTCCAACGGTATAAGATTCATTACCAAGAAGCATAATTACAACAAAGAAATAATCTACCAAACATTAATTTCCTTACTTTTTGTGCTAGGGTTATTTTATCTTTATATGTTCTTGAAATGTTCTACTTCAGTCTCCATTCAGCCATGTAATCAACCTCCTTAATAACTAACATTAATGTGGTGATATTAGAAGACCGTTATTCGGCCTTATTATTTACTTCAGTAAATACTTTTATTCCACCAACGATCTCGTTATGAAGCACTACTTTAGACCAGCATTTCTGGAGTTTACAGAAGCAGCAGACCCAATGTAAACCAGATGTGTTTTGATGAGTTGGGACACTTGTCTCCATGTAAAACCGACACCAGCGCACATTTGAAAAGCACATGTGAAAAATCGCGACCAGAAGTGGAACGTGTGAAAGTACGGTCTAAAAAATGCAAAACAAAACCTTTTTTCACTTAATCAGCAAATTTCTGCAGACTTCCCAGCTGTCCCGGGCGTTGCATGTTTTCCTTGATGTTTTCTTAACCCTCGTATTGTCTTTGGGTCAAAATGACCTCATTCTCCTGTCCTTCTTTCCTCCTGCTCTCTCCTTCATTCCTTCCTTCCTTCTTTCATCCCTTCCTTCCTTCTTTTCTCCCTTCCTTCCTTCTTTCCTCCTTCTTTCCTTCCTCCCTTCTTTCCTTCCTTTCTTCTTTTCTCCCTTCCTTCCTTCTTTCCTCCCTTCGTTCCTTCCTTCCTTCCTTCTTTTCTCCCTTCTTTCCTTCCTTCCTTCCTTCCTTCCTTCTTTCCTCCCTTCTTTCCTCCCTTCCTTCTTTTCTTTCTTCCTTCCTTCCTTCTTTCCTCCCTTCTTTCCTCCCTTCCTTCCTTCTTTTCTTTCTTCCTTCCTTCCTTCTTTTCTCCCTTCTTTCCTTCCTTCCTTCCTTCTTTCCTCCCTTCTTTCTTCCCTTCCTTCCTTCTTTTCTTTCTTCCTTCCTTCCTTCTTTCCTCCCTTCTTCCCTTCCTCCTTCCTTGACCCGAAGACAGCACAAGGGTTAAGAAGACAAATTGAGAAGCTCTTTGGACAAATCTCTGACCATTTAACGTTGGCGTGTTTTACATTTACGCTGTTACGCAATTGTTTGTCTCAGCGGCCCGTCTGGCGTCTGAAATGTGACATCTGAGCTGCGACATCACACATTTACAGACTGTGTCTCAGATCATCGGCAGGAGATACGGCGACTTTTAATTTACGTCTCCGTCCTTTTACAACAGACAAATCAATGAACGCTGTCTTTAACTTGCACCGACTCCCAGTAATTAATCCTTGATAGGGTAATTAATGAAACACTTGAAGTTTAAGAGTTTCAACCCGAGTTACAAAGCAGTTTTTCTTTCTTTCAGGATTTAAACATTAAATACAGCAGCCGACATCTAAATCACCAGATTGGACCGTCTTCTCTGCTTTGGTCGGGGCATCTTCTTATTTATTTCCACCTGAAATTGGGTTCATTTTTCTCCCAGAACCTGAAGTGGTCATGAGGGAGTTGGTAAAGCTTTCTGCTACGCGTCTAAAACACTGAAGGTGTTGATCTCTGGGCCGAGTGTGAAAACGCTGTCTCTGGTCATTCAGGACGTTCCGGTGTCAGCTGACCTTTATTTTGTTCATGAAAAGTTGCTGAAGGTCGACCGGACCAACTGAAGCGATCCCAGATCATAATACCACCACCGCAGGTGTGGGTATGATGGGTACACTGATGGACCGGATTCTAACCCTTAACTCTTAATAAATGTAGACCAGGGGTCGGCATTACCCAAAATGCTGAAAGAGCCATATTGGACCAAAAACACAAAAAACAAAGAATGAAAAGTCTTGTACAAGCCTTAGAATGAAGGCAACACATGCTGCATGTTTCTATATTAGTTATAACTGGGGGGAGATTTTTTTTTTCATTATGCACTTCGAGAAAAAAGTCAAAATGTTGAAAGAAATTCGAAATGTTGAGAAAAAAGTCGAAATGTCGAGAAAAAAGTCAAAATGTAGAGAAAAAAATCTAAATGTCGAGATTAAAAAAAGAAAAAGGAAGAAAAAAAGGGAAAAAAGGAAAAAAAAGAAGAAAAAAAAGAAAAAAGGAAAAAAGGAAAAAAAAATTTAAAAAGTGAAAAAAAAGGAAAAAAAGAGGAAAAAAAGGAAGAAAAAAAAGGAAAAAAAGGTCAAACATTGTTGAAAAAGCTCCAGGAGCCACTAGGGTGGCGCTAAAGAGCCGCATGAAAGATCCGGGTTGCTGATCCCTGATGTAAACTCATCCGTCCTTACGACCTCTTTACATCCCTTCAGACTCTTGTTTTCAAGAAAAGTGAAGCCTTTTTCATCGTGATTATTACGTCAAAATACTCTTATTGTCTTTATTAACTCTTACAGTGAATCCTGGCGTTGATTTTCTTTAATTAGACGTCGCCAAAAGATGAAATGATATCTGACTCCCCATTATCTTCTATAGGTTATAGGTTAATAGGTTATAATAATGCATTAAATAGTTACTAACTCACCGTTAGCAACTATTTGTTGCAACCTGATCTCACAAAAATCCGTGAAATGCCCACGACCTCTCACCACTATTTTCAGTGGCACCAACACGGAAATGGTATAATTCCGTGTGAGCACCACGGATATTGTACCATGCAAAGTCAATGGGATCCGTTGTCGTGATATATACACGGATTATTACATTATTATTATGCATATATTATTCTTTATTATAGTGGCGAAATTATGAGTTTTTGACGCGCAAGTTAGTTACTGTCAGTTTGTAAAAGCATGTTTTTAACACTGTTTTAACAGCTAAAACAATGAATTTAAATATCGCCTGTCTCCACTTCCTGGTTCAAAACCAATTAAAAATGATATTTTGTGGCTGGACGACCCTCTGGTTAAGGTCTGGTTAGGTTAACCACTTATGATTGGTTAGAAGAAGGAAACGCTTGTGGTTTTTGCTAAAAATAATAATTTCACATCACTTACGCCACCTCCGTCGTCATGGCGACAGCAAACAACATGGTTAAATACTCGAATTTACGTTAAATACTAGAAAACACGGTTAAATACTCGCCGTCAAAATACTGTTAAAAATCATCAAAACACTATTAAAACACTGTTAAAACAGCGTTAAAAACATGCTTTTACAAACTGACAGTAACAAACAGTAACTTGCGCGTCAAAAACTCTTAACTTAGCCACTATAATAAAGAATAACATAATAATAATAATGTAATAATCCGTGTATATATCACGACACAACGGATCCAATTGACTTCGCATAGGTACAATATCCGTGGTGCTCACACGGAATTATACCATTTCCGTGTTGGTGCCACGGAAAATAGTGGTGAGAAGTCGTGGGCATTTCACGGATTTTTGTGAGATCAGGTTGATTTGTTGCATGAGTTGCCGCTGCATGCGTGTTTAAGGAGCGAGAAGCTACTGTACTCACTACATAGGTTTTGTTAGTTAGTTGTTGCCATTTGAAACATGTCAATCACGGTGGTGATTGACATGTTTGCAATGGGAGGTTCTTACCTATTTGCTTAGTTAAATCCAGGTGGCGGCTTTTTTTTGGGCCAGGCAGCGTATAACTGCTGGATACTTGCAATCAGATCACCCGAGGACGGATGTTAACGTCAGGTTTGAACAGGGCAGGGGGGGCAATGGAGAGAAATAGAGAGAAAAGAAAGAGTTGGAGCAATTAAAAGGCAATTTGAGAAGGAAAGACAGTGTTAACCTTCTGATGGGCTTTTTAAACTTCAGATGGAAAATGGCTCAGAGAGCGAAAAGCCTGACGGAAAGACAGTGGGACAGAAAAGAGAGAGAGAATTAACCTGCAATCAGGCCTCTATTTATCTGCACTCAGCCACAATCAGCAGCCGTATTAACATTTAATTAGTCTGCGAGCTACAAACCGCCGCCGCCGGCTCCGCTCTGATTACCTCAGACGCTCCCGTCGTATCGGCGTGTGCTCTGCAAACGCACAGATCTTCACGGGAGGATGATTCTACAACATCAGACATAATCAGGGTTGAAAAAAGCAGTTGTTCTTTACCAGGTCTGAGATTTAGAGACGTGACAGCTGAGATGAACGAACAGACGCGACATTTGTCACCTCGTCTTTACTAAAAATGCAGAAGGAGCAATTAAAAAACCTAAATACGCCTCATAATTAACGTCTTCAGCAGCAGGAAACCGGGTCTTCTTCACAACGCTGCTCCGTGTCACTGAGGTTTGCAGATATTTGCTCGTTTAAGGCGTTTACACTGCAAAAACTCAAAATCTTAACAAGAATATTTGTCTTATTTCTAGTTAATATGTCTAATTTTTTGTAAAAAAATATCATTAAACTTAAAACAAGAGTCATTACCAGAAAAATAACTTGTTATTTGATAATTTTCACCTCTTTCAACTAAATTTTCACTTGAAATAAGTAGAAAAATCTGCCAGTGGAACAAGATTTATCTTCTCATTACAAGCAAAAAAATCTTGTTCCACTGGCAGATTTTTCTACTTATTTTAAGTGAAAATCTACTTGAAACAGGTGAAAATTGTTGTTTTTTCCAGTGATGAGTCTTGTTTTAAGTGTAATGAGATTTGTTTGACTAAAAATGATACATTTTAACTAGAAATAAGACAAATATTCTTGTCAAGATTTTGAGTTTTTGCAGTGTAAACGCCTTAAACGCCTTAAACAAGCAAATATCTGCAAACCTCAGTGACATGGAGCAGCGTTGTGAAGAAGACCCGGTTTCCTGCTGCTATTTGACAATTTTCACCTGTTTCAAGTAAATTTTCACTTGAAATAAGTAGAAAAAAATCTGCCAGTGGAACAAGATTTCTTTCCTTGTAATGAGAAGATAAATCTTGTTCCACTGGCAGATTTTTTTCTACTTATTTCAAGTGAAAATTTACTTGAAACAAGTGAAAATTGTCAAATAACAAGTTTTTTTTTTCTGGTAATGACTCTTGTTTTAAGTGTAATGAGATTTTTTGACTAAAAATGAGACATTTTAACTAGAAATAAGACAAATATTCCTGGTAAGATTGTGAGTTTTTGCAGTGTAAGGCTCCATCACAGTCAGGTTGAGTTTACTCTGTTTTCTGACCCGGTTTCAGGTCACGTTTTCCTTCAGAGTCATTTCTTAACCCTTGTACTGTCTTTGGGTCAAAATGACCCAATTCTTCTATCCTTCTTTCCTCCTGCCATGTTCTCTCCTTCCTTCTTCCTTTCCTCTTTTCCTCCTTTTTAACCCTCCTTTACTCCTTTTTCTTCCTACCTCAATTTCGTCCTTCTTTGCTTTTCCTTCTTTCTTTCCTTTTCTCAATTCCTTCCTCCCTCCCTTCCATCTTTACTTCCTTCTTTCCTTCCTTCCATATTTTCTCCCTTCCTTACTCCCTTTGCTACTTCCTTTCATCTTTTCTCCCTTCCTTACTCCCTTTCCTACTTCCTTCCTTTCTCCCTTCCTTCCATCTTTTCTCTTTTCCTTACTCCCTTTCCTACTTCCTTCCTTCTTTCCTTCCTTTCTCCCTTCCTTCCATCTTTTCTCTTTTCCTTACTCCCTTTCCTACTTCCTTCCTTCTGTCCTTTTCTCCTTTCTTCCTCCTTCCTCCCTTCCATCTTTTCCCCCTTCCTTACTCCCTTTCTTACTTCTTTCTTCTTTCCTTCCTTTCTCCCTTCCTTCCATCTTTTCTCACTTCTTTCCTTCCTTCCATGTTTTCTCCCTTCCTTACTCCCTTTCCTTCATCCTTCCTTCTTTCCTTATTTTCTCCTTTCTTCCTTACTTCCTCCTTTCCTTCCTTCCATCTTTTGTTTCTTCCTCCTTCCTTGACCCTAAGACAGCACAAGGGTTTAATAATTCAACTTGAAGGAGACCAGGTAAACCCACATCATGAACCCTCCACCACCGTGCTTGACTGCAGCTGAATCTGCCTCCCTCCCTTCTCCCTCCTCCAGGCCACAAAAACCTCCTTGTTCAGCCTTTTCCTGTAATTGTGCTGTTATCTATTCTGAGGAACCGTAACCGGGGGCTTGTAGAGGAGCAGTGTGAGTATAATCTCTGCACAGAAGCCACAGCAGCGGCGGCTGCCGTGGAACTGGACGGAGCCTTTTTTACGAGCTGCACAAAGAGCAGCAGGTGCAGGTTTTTGCAAGCGTTCAAATTAAATCACGCCTGGCCGAGGAGTGCCGACAATCTCCATCGTTTGAGCTGTTTTAACCAGCAGTTTGGTAATAAAGACTGGTTTTTACGTGATGGGCAGCACGGTGTGAGCGGCCGATAACCTTCACGCCTCTCTGACACGTCTGCTGAAAGTTAAAGCTCCTTTCTCTTCCCTTCTGCTGGCTCTTGTTAAGGGTGTCGGTCCATCTTCACCATGTGTTCAGAAAAGCGTGCACTTTCACACGTGTAACCTCCTCTAACAGTGACGTCGGAGCAAACCGGCTCGCCAAAGGAAAGACAGACGTTACTACCAGTACTCCAGTTGTAAAAGAAAATCAGGGGGGATGGTGGATTTTATCATATGGGGACAGATAATTTGTGCTGATTACAAATAATATAATATATTACAAATAATAGCAGTGACCAAAACACCTGCAGAAATACTGCAGGAATGACATAGCAGCAGTTAAATGCAGCCTTCTGTAAGCTTTAAATATCCACTGGGCTTACATCAAATACATCAAAACACAACAATAAAAAACACTTTTCTGAACTTATCAATATGACTCTGTCCTTCACAGGATAAGTAAAATGGATCACTGCAAAAACTCACAATCTTAACAAGAATATTTGTCTTATTTCTAGTTAAAATGTCTCATTTTAGTAAAAAAATCTCATTACACTTAAAACAAGACTCATCACTGGAAAAAACAACAATTTTCACCTGTTTCAAGTAGATTTTCACTTAGAATCAGATGATCAGATCAAATGAAAAATCTGCCAATGGAAGATAAATCTTGTCCCACTGGCAAATTTTTCTACTTATTTCAAGTGAAAATTTACTTGAAACAGGTGAAAATTGTCAAATAAGTTATTTTCCTGGTGTTATTTTTCTGGTGATGACTCTAAATGTTGAAATAGCAGTAAAACCACATTCATTGATGAAATGACATAAGGGATGGAAAGGGGGGATGGCAGTTTTACAGGGGGGATGATTTTGACCGTTTTTATTTCAGGGGGGGATGCCATCCCCCCTCATCCCCCCTCAACTCCAGTACTGGTTTCTACCACTGCAGGTGGGAAAGGAGCTGAATGATGAGCTGGGATCAGTTTCATTATCACCTCTGGCTGCCGTTTGTCACGTGTCGGGGACCTATCCGCCATGACATCATGACCACAGAGCAGTGATACACGGTGACCCTCGGCGGACTCTTCAGGTGCTCATAACCAGTAGTGGAGTTGAGGGGGGATGGCAACCCCCTGAAATAAAAACGGTCAAAATCATCCCCCCTTTCCATCCCTTATGTCATTTCATCAATGAATGTGGTTTTACTGATATTTCAACATTTAGAGTCATCACCAGAAAAATAACACCAGAAAAATAACTTATTTGACCATTTTCACCTGTTTCAAGTAAATTTTCACTTGAAATAAGTAGAAAAATCTGCCAGTGGGACAAGATTTATCTTCTTATTACAAGCAAAAAAATCTTGTTCCACTGGCAGATTTTTCTACTTATTTCAAGTGAAAATTTACTTGAAACAGGTGGAAATTGTTGTTTTTTCCAGTGATGAGTCTTGTTTTAAGTGTAATGAGATATTTTTTACTAAAATGAGACATTTTAACTAGAAATAAGACAAATATTCTTGTTAAGATTTAGAGTTTTTGCAGTGATCCATGTTACTTATCCTGTGAAGGACAGAGTCATATTGATAAGTTCAGAAAAGTGTTTTTTATTGTTGTGTTTTGATGTATTTGATGTAAGCCCAGTGGATATTTAAAGCTTACAGAAGGCTGCATTTAACTGCTGCTATGTCATTCCTGCAGTATTTCTGCAGGTGTTTTGGTCAGTGCTATTATTTGTAATATATTATATTATTTGTAATCAGCACAAATTATCTGTCCCCATATGATAAAATCCACCATCCCCCCTGATTTCTTTTTACAACTCGAGTACTGGTCACAACGTTATGGATGATCGTGCAGAAGTTAGTAGCCCCTCTTTAATGGAAAACCACGGTTTTAGTATCAGACAAACAGGAACATGCAAACGTTGCCATTATTTATTTAACATAAGAGAAGCCGTAAAGAGAAACAGATCAGGGGGGCAGTGCTAACCCCCCCCGGTGGGATGTCAGAGCCACATCCTGCTAATCATCAGCACCAGCCGTGAAAAAACCTCCATCTTCTGATCTCCAGCATTGATTGTTGTGTTAACACACAATGCCAAGTGAGAAAGATATAAGCAAGGTCTTAGAGAAGCAGTGGAGAGGTCGATTCCACGCCCTGAAACCAAACAGGGACTGAAAAGAGAAGCTGTTTTACTGCATTTGTGGTGTTTTAATCCAAGCATCTCAGATGAAACTGTAAAAATAAATGAGCTAAATTAGTCCTTTAATGAATTGTTATCCGTTTTTGTGTTTGAACGTTGTGCTTTAGTGCACAATCGCAGTTAAAACCTGCAAAAACACATTCTTCCTGAGAGAAAAGCAGAAAAAAAAGCCCTTTTCCTCTTCCTGTATAATAAAGATGATCTACGGTTGCAGTTTTCCAGACAGGATTAGCGCGACAGCGAAAAACGGGAGTAATGTTATGTGGCAACAATACAAGTCCAGATAAAAAAAAAATGCATTACATCATCCGTTGCATCAGATTTGAGGAAAATGCTTGATAATCTCAGCCGGAGATAAAACATCCAGGTATTTACAGCCTCTCCTGCTCACATGCACAAGTTTCACCCAAACACTTTCCCATTTTTAGACATCGGAGTTCAGGTATAAATATTCATAACTATCTGAAAAGCATAATGTTTATGAAGTATGATGAGACTGGAAGCATCTATTAACAGTAAATACTGGTATTCCTGAGAGTTTAACCACTTGCTGGTTTATTCCAATGTTATAATATTAACCGTCTTTCTCTGTTTCAGGTGCATTTGCCACTTTATGCACATATAAACAGACAAACACACACACATATGCAAACACATAGAGATGTATTTAATTCTCTAAAGTGCTAACAGAGCTTTGCACTAGCAGATAATGTTGGCGCTGCCTCTTATTGGTACATAAATGTTGTTTAATCTCTTCAACAAATTAACTAAAATTGCCAGAATTAAGGTCCAGCACAGTCTCAGTCCAACGTAATGTGTTTTTCCTTCTTTTTTAATGTCTAAATACCATTTAAGAAGTGAGACCATGACATGCTCGTCCTTCTCTCCTGATAAAAGAAATTTCTCTCCAGAAGAGAGTTCAACAAACGCCCTTCGGATAATCGCCTCGCCGCTGGACGCTGCCAGTTCAGCTCTCACGTGAGAAATGGGATATTTCTGGCATTGACAAAGTCGGCCAAGACGAACAAAACAATCGCACATGCTGAAATGAAGCTGCCGCTTGAAAAGCACAGGCAGCAGCTTTGACTCGTAACTCTCCCGCACTATGAACGGATCCGTCGGTCACGGGTTGTGCTTTTTTCTCTTGTGTTCTCTCACTTACCCCCATCGTCCTCGTCGAAAGAGTTCATGCAGGGGAAGTAGATGGCGAGCGCCTCGAAGGAGGCCGACAGGCTGATGCGGCTCTGCGACCTCTCCATGTAGAGGCCCGGCGTCGGGCCCGGGTCGGCCGGCTTGGCCAGGCGCGGCTGGGCATTCTTCACGCGGAGTACGGCTCGCGGCGTCTTGGACGGCTTTGGGCTGCCCCCCACGGCAGATCCCCCTCACCCCGGGAAAAGAAAAGGTCGAGCTTGACCGGCCAACGCGGTCGCACCGATGGGGAATCGGTGCAGGAAACTCGTAGAGCGAGTTCACATGAAACAAGGGATTCGTCTAGACGTCAGAAGGAAGGGACGATGCTCCACCGAAACATCCTAGGAACAAGAACGAGGACCAGGACTTTTCTTTTTCTGGAGCTGGAACTTCGATCTTCGACTACCTTCCCGCCATCGTTCGTCTAGATCTCGGCTTCTGGGTTCATGCAAATCCTCCGTATCTCCTCCGAACTGAAGCCGGTCTTGCTCTGTGTTGTTGGACGGCACCGGTCGGAACTCTCTACTCCAACATCTTCATCCTCTGCTGTTGCATCCACAAGCCTCGTGGGCTTTAAATCCCGCCTGACGGAGGAGATGCTGCACCGGCATGAACCTACGCCAACCTCCTCAATGAATCAAAGCTTTCCGTCCTCGGCGTTGGTCATAGTTGGTGCCAATCGTGCCATCATTCGATCGTCCGTCCGTCCTGGAGAATCCTGGAGCTCTCACCTCCGTCTCCCAGCCCAGGTCAGCTGGGGTAACATCAGTTTCAGCAACAGTTGCACCCCGGGGATTAATCTGTTGCTTCTGCTTTTGCTCAGAACTGGCTCCCAGCTGATACGTTGTGCCGTTTCCTGCGTACGGCTGTGAATCTGCCCCCCCTCTCGCCTCCGCCGGTCCTGCTCCGGTCGCTGCTCCGTTGCCGTGCCGATGCTCCTCTGGCTGCTCCGGAGAGACGGGGAGAGGATGGAGTGAGAGAGAGGAGGATGGTGGCGGAGGAGGAGAGGCTGCTGAACAGCTTGTGTTTCTGAGCGGACTCGTTCACTGGCGGGCGGCAACGGACACAGACCGGGGGCAAAAAAGGGAGGGAGGGAGGACGGAGGAGAGGGGACGGGAGGAGGGGGAGCAGACTGTTGCTGGAAGCTGATCCAATCACAACTGGGATGGGGGAATATGGGCGGGGCTTGGAGGACAGTCAAAGCGATGAAAAGAGTTAAGTTTTATTGTCTCTCCCTCCTCTCTTTTTCCCTTGTGCCTGTTTTTACACCAGACCAGAGAGGATGTTGGGATGTGAGTTTTAACTAAATTGACTCCTTCACTTCAGCTTAAATACAAAATAATAGCAGTGGCAAGGAAAGTCCATGAATCCTGCACTGAATTACCGTAAAATTTGATCTGACCTTAATCTAAGTTACAATAATTGACACATACGCTTTGCTTGTAATGATTTAATTCACAGTGGTGGAGGAAAAAGTAAGTGAACCCTTGACGTTAAAAGATAATCAAATCGTATCTGGCAGCAATCTCCTTCATATGACTGGTTTAAGTTTTATTGTCTCTCCCTCCTCTCTTTTTCTCTGTGTCTGTTTTTATACCAGACCAGAGAGGATGTTGGGATGTGAGTTTTCTTAAACTGAATTGATGATATTCACGTTCACTTCAGCTTAAATAGAAAAATAAAAACAGTGACAAGGAAATCCTGCACTGATTTACTGTGAAATGTGATCCGACCTTAATCTAAGTGACAATAATTGACACATACACTTTGTTTGTAATGATTTAATTCACAGTGATCAAGGAAAAAGTAAGTGAACCCTTGAGGTTAAAAGATAATCAAACCTTATCTGGCAGCAATCTCCTTCATATGACTGGTTTAGTACGCTGGCCGAGACCGGCCATTGCTGAAAATTAAAGAAACGCTGCAAATAAAAAGAAACGCAGCTGCAAATAAAAAAAAACGAGGCAAATAAAAAAGCCACAACGGAAGTGAATTACCGGGGACTATTTTTGCTGATGCACCGGTGTTTTTTAGGTGAGAGGAGAAGAAGAAGACGAAGAGGACGTAAGTGAAAAGGAAGAAATAAGAAGAGCGAGGAATAAGAAGAACAAGGAACGAGAAAATAAGTGAAAAGGTTAGTGTTCAACATCGCTACGTGTAATTTTTAATGTGAAACACCGGTAATTCACTTCCGTTGTGGATTTTTTATTTGCGTCGTTTTTTTATTTTATTTGCAGCAGGGTTTATTTTATTTGCAGCATTTCTTTTATTTGCAGCGCCGTTTCTTTTTGTCTGCAGTGTTTATTTTATTTGCTAAGCGTTTATTTTATTTGCAGCGGGGTTTATTTATATTTGCAGCGTTTCTTTTATTTGCAGCAGCGTTTGTTTTTGTTTTCAGCGTTTATTTTATTTGCAGCGGCGTTTGTTTCTGTTTGCAGTGTTACTTTTATTTTCAGCAATGGCGGGTCTCGGCCACCGTAGTTTAGGTTTACAGGTTGTCCCTCTGTAATGGGGGGTTGTTTTACCAGGTACCCCTGTTTCCATGACACTGTCGGGGCCCCTACGGGGCGGTAAACTCCCCCTGCCCTGAGTATTTCCAGCGTTGACCCGGTGCTGATGAGGTTCTCTGTGGAACAGGCGCTGACATCGTTCAGCTGTCTCCACGTCTCCTCCGAGCTGCCTCGTCTCATTCATCACCACCACTGCAGTGAATGTAATCAGCAGACTGAAGCGTGGCAACAACAATGGGGTCGTTCTGGTTTGTTTTTGTTCTTTTCTTTTTTTGGCTCCGTCTTTGAGTCGGTATGGACCGGTATGCACCTCCGTCACTGTAAATGAAGACGAGACCGATGAAAGAACAAGGCAGGAGGTCGCCCCGCCACAGTTTCAGCTCCCAGGTTTTTCTCCCAGACTCCTGCTGATGTAAGAGCAGCGACTGAGGGCGGTTTCACACCTGTGGCCCGTTTGTTTTGTTCGGATTCAGGGGCTAAATCGATACAGTTGTTTCATTTCTCGTTTGTGGAGTTTGTGTTCACAAGGCAACCGTCTGTAGCGGTTCAAAGCTGTTAACAAATGTCATGAACCAACTGTTCTCTCATTGGTCAAATGAAAGCGGAAGGAGTTTCCTCTTCCATACCCCGGGAAAAAACAACAAGCCCCTTTTACAGAGAGGGCACAAAGCGCAGACCGCCGCCGCCGGCTTTCCCATTTATTTATGTGTGAGCGGAGCTCAGCAGCGAGCGAGAGGCCGCCTGCCGCGCCGTTTTGCGCTGCGCAAACCCTGTCCGAATTGAACATTTTTTAATTTCACCGTGCCACGCTGGGACGACATCTCGGCACGTCCAATAGGAGAGAAGGGGGTGGAGGCTGCACTGACTCTTCTCCTTGCGCCGCGGTCGCACATACACAATGAGTTTTGTCGGTTGCTGTGTCGATTATGTTCTCACTGCAAATAAAAAAAAACTAACTGCTTCAGGTCTGGAATGGAATTGGGCCGAGACCACCTCTCCTAGGATCTCAGCTCGCTTGTTTTGTGCCGTTTCAGAGCGCGATTGCTGTGTTCACATGTACCAAACGTTCCGATCTTTAGCGGGAAACGCTCCGTGTTCCGGAACAACTGCTCCAAACGGGACCAGTGTGAAAGCACCCTAAGACTCCATTCAAGCCACAGGAGTGTTTAGTCAAGAAAAGGCAAGTTTATTCGTAGAGCCCAGGACTGTTGCATGTTTTTGTGAGGGTAGCTCCCATTAGCTACCCAGGGGAACACGGGGAGAACATGCAAACTCCACACAGAAAGATCCTTTCTCCAACCCCACCCAGGGTGTGGGCCCTGAAGTCATGGGGGAACTAACACACACTTCAGCGCCCACAGCGTCCCCAGCAGGAATTGAACCCAGGACCTCCTTGCTGTGAGACGGCTGCACTACCAGCTGCGCCACCGTGCCCCCAGTCAGCACCATACTTGTCAAGTCTCCCGTTTTGGCCGGGAAACTACCGTATTTCACCCCTCTTTCCCACCGTCCTCCCCTTTTACTATTTTCCCGTTTTATGATATAATCATTTTCAAACAGCAAACTGAATTGTCACTAGCCTCGTGAGAACTGCCCCCTGCCGGGAGGTTAGTGGCAATAAACCCAATTCACGCTCCTAACGATGAGCAGGACGGGGCTGTTACGCTTTCTGAAAGTCATGAGTGAAAATGTAAAAATCTAAAGAAAATGTAAATGTTTCACTTGAAGACAATGTGTGTATAAACTGAAAATATGTAAATAAATAAATGTACTTTAATTAGGGCCCGAGCACTTACAGTCCGAAGGCCCTATTGTATCTGTAGGGGTGTTATCCTAGTTCTCGTTCTCGTTTTTATTTTCCTCGTTTTTCTTCTGATGAAATGAGGGCCTTTTTTCCCCCTAAACGGGCCCCAAAAGTCACCAAATTTTGCACCAAGCCAGGCCTGGTGAAAAATGTGATATTTAATGGTTTGCATTAATGGGCGTGGCCTAATGGCTCAACAGCGCCCCCTAGAAAACTTGCCTCAAGCCCCACAATACTGTTTGACGTACATGCATGCATGCATGCTGTTGGCGCCGTGGCCGAAACCGAACAGGAAGTCGGCCATTTTGAACTAATCGTGTAATTTTGGCGCAATTTATGCCATTTCTTCGGCCGCTTCTTCGCCCGAACCGTAACGTGCACCCAGGTGTGTTATACATCAAAATGTGCGTCTCCATCCTGCGACGATGGGCATTACTTTTCTCAGTCAGAAGCGTTACCGTGGCAACGATAGACGCCAAAAAGCGCGCCCACCCTTCATTGGATTGGTCCATATTTGATAGTTCCTACTTTCTGCCATAACTTTTGAATGGTTTGACATAGAGAGTCGTGGGTGGTGTCATCGGACTCGGTTTTGAGTCCTTGAACATAATTGGTGCAAATTAGCCCCGCCCCTTCATCTGATTGGTCGATATCTGATAATTCCTACTTTCTGCCATAACCTTTGAATGGTTTGATATAAAGAATTGTGGGTGGTTTCATCCTCTAAATGTCCAGGCCTGAAGAATCTACATCAAGTCATACAAGCTTCCACTGCAGCCTGAACGTGCACAAGGGTGGAGGACCGTTCATCGCTGCTTGCAGCTTTAATTCCCCTTTGTGTTTTCATTGAGGCTCTATTGTAGGAATTACATACATAGGAAGTCTACAGCGTTTCAGTGTCAACAAAGGTCGGACTATCAGATTCTGAGCACAAAATTGTAGTTGGTAAGTGGATGACAGGTAGTTATTTTGGATTTCTCGTGAATCTGTGAGATAATGGACCTCGGTTGGGCTGGTGGGACAACGGGTGGTGGAAAATGTCCCTTGTTTTTAAATCTAAAACATGACAGGTATGGTCAGTACTAGGGGTGTAACGATACACTAATCTCTCATATTGAGGTCACGATAACGATACGATACGATATTATAGCAGTATTTTTTTAACAACCTTGAATGAGGAACATATGACAAAAAATTGTCTTTTATTTGAAAGACACAAAATACAAAACGCTGTGCGTTTGCCCTATTGTTACAGTTTGTAATGCTTTATAACTGTTTTAAAGAGCAAGTCAGGCCAACCATTTTGCACAAACTGAACTAAAAGTAAATGTCAGGTTTGCATTATGCATCTTCAGTTTCATACAAGTACAAATATTTTGCCACAAACTGAATAGTTTCTCTCATGTATGACTTGACTTTTTTGTCTCCACCCAAGTTCATGGATGGATTATCAAAAGCATGTTATAATAAAGCTAATCTAGACAGACAAGAATAGTCAGTAATTGTAAAATACCACATTTCTAAACATCCTAATTTGGTTGAGAGTATAAACATGGTTCATAATAAAGGGCAGCTTAACCCAAGAGCAAGTAAATCTGACCTTCCACGAACTTCAAGCTGCATTTTCACTGGCGTGAAGTAAAAACGGGTCATGTGGAGGTTGAAAAGAGCTTGAAGATCCTCTCCCTTTCTTTTTGTTGTTATTTCTTCCTCACCTCTTTCCTCCTCCCTCCGGACCGGCTCTTTGTCTCCGCGGTGTGAACTCCTCGCCTCGTCGTTCTTATCGCGCCCTTCTGTGCTGCAGAGAAACAACAGCGGTGGCAGATCGGCTGCGTAATCAACGCCTTGGCGGGGCCTCCATTTATCTCCGAGCCCACGGGGGAAACACACGCACGCATGAAAACACACAAACACGCACAAAACCGCCCGGAAAAAGAGAAGCAGGACTTCACACGAGGACGCCGGAGACGTATGGTGACTTATTGGTTTTTCTGCTCGCAGTCACAGCAAGCATCGGTACAGTAAAGATGAATACGGGCTGGAATGATCAAGTTGTTTATGTGTGAGACCAGAGTTCATTTCACAACGTCGCTCAGACAAATGACCGGGCCGGGAGCAGGGGCGCACTAATTTATCACAGTGCTTTTATGAAAATGTCAAGCTGGTCTCAGCGGCTTGGACAAACTCGCTGCCCAGCCGCCGGGATCTCCGAGGTTCTGCAGGTTGTCTGGGCGGCTGAGAACTCTGAGCTGATATTTCTGTAGGATTCAGTGTTAGGATTTCATAAAATGGTTTAAAGGTTTGAAGGCTTTTTCTATAAGATTCTACACTGAAGGAGAAAAAATATTTGAAAGGGGAAGATTTTTTTTATTGCGCACTTCGAAAAAAAAAGTTGAAATGTCGAGAAAAAAGTCGAAATGTTGAGAAAAAAGTCGGAATGTTGAGAAAAAAATTGAAATGATGAGAAAAAAGTTGAAATTTTGAGATTAATGTTGAAATACAATTTCGAGAAAAAAGTCGAAATGTTGAGAAAAAAGTCAAAATGTTGAGAAAAAAGTCGAAATGTCGAGAAAAAAGTCGAAATTTCGAGAAAAAAGTCGAAATGATGAGAAAAAAGTTGAAATTTCGAGATTAATGTTGAAATACAATTTTGAGAAAAAGTCGAAATGTCGAGAAAAAAGTCGAAATGTTGAGAAAAAAGTCAAAATGTTGAGAAAAAAGTCGAAATGTCGAGAAAAAAGTCGAAATTTCGAGAAAAAAGTCGAAATGATGAGAAAAAAGTTGAAATTTCGAGATTAATGTTGAAATACAATTTTGAGAAAAAGTCGAAATGTCGAGAAAAAAGTTTAAATTTCGAGAAAAAAGTCGAAATGATGAGGAAAAAAGTTGAAATTTCAAGATTAATGTTGAAATACAATTTCGAGAAAAAGTCGAAATGTCGAGAAAAAAAGTCGAAATGTTGAGAAAAAAGGCAAAATTTCAACTTTATTCTTAAAATTGTATTTCACCATTAATCTCGACATTTTGACTTTTTTCTCAAAGTGCAAAATAAAAAAAAATCTCTCAAATATTTTTTTCTCCTGCATGGCCCTAGACCGGGGGTCGGCAACCCGCGGCTCTAGAGCGGCATGCGGCTCTTTAGCGCCGCCCTAGTGGCTCCTGGAGCTTTTTCAAAAATGTTTGAGAATGGAAATAGATGGGGGAGGGAAATATATTTTTTGTTTTCATATGGTTTCTGTAGGAGGACAAACATGACACAAACATTCTTAACGTTTTCCAATGCTGTAAAAATGTGTAGAATAAAAATTACATTTCAACATTTCTGTTAACTGAGATTTGTACGGAAGAGTATTAGGGCCATGCAGGAGAAAAAATATTTGAAAGGGGAAGATTTTTTTTATTGCGCACTTCGAAAAAAAAAGTTGAAATGTCGAGAAAAAAGTCGAAATGTTGAGAAAAAAGTCGGAATGTTGAGAAAAAAATGTAAATGATGAGAAAAAAGTTGAAATTTTGAGATCAATGTTAAAATACAATTTCGAGAAAAAAGTTGAAATGTTGAGAAAAAAGTCGAAATGTCGAGAAAAAAGTCGAAATTTCGAGAAAAAAGTCGAAATTTCGAGAAAAAAGTCGAAATGATGAGAAAAAAGGTGAAATTTCGAGATTAATGTTGAAATACAATTTTGAGAAAAAGTCGAAATGTCAAGAAAAAAGTTTAAATTTCGAGATTAATGTTGAAATACAATTTTGAGAAAAAGTAGAAATGTCGAGAAAAAAGTAGAAATTTCGAGAAAAAAGTCGAAATGATGAGGAAAAAAGTTGAAATTTCAAGATTAATGTTGAAATACAATTTCGAGAAAAAGTCGAAATGTCGAGAAAAAAAGTCAAAATGTTGAGAAAAAAGGCAAAATTTCGACTTTGTGGCTACTGGAGCTTTTTCAAATATGTTTGACCTTTTTTTTGCCATTTTTTCTTCTTTTTTTTCTTTTCTTTTTGCTTGTAGATCTGCTATTTTTTAACACCTACTTTAAATATTGTAAAGTAGCTGTTGAAAAATAGCAAATCTACAAGCTCATATCGCTGCACTCAGGGCAGAGTGCTGCGCTATAAGTTTGTAGATCTGCTATTTTTCAGCTGGTGGTGCGTGTAAATGGCAGCAGATTACGTGCAGAGTGAATTAAGCACTTCTGTCATTTTAGGTTTTATTTTTATGCTTTTATTTTGAAGAGCACCGTTCTTCCTCTGTTACTTCCGTTATTGACGAAGCTTAACTTCCTGTTCCCGTCCGAGCGTAGCAGCATGCTAACGCTGCTCCAGAGTTGGTCAAATATGCAAGCAAATGATTAACTTGTCATATTTTGTGTTAAAACTTATGAAAAGTTATTTTATTGTGGTTCGCCCCGTGTTTTTGTTGTTTACATGTCTCAAATCTTGGAGAAAAAAAAATTGAGATTAAGGGTGATGGCCAAATGCAGATAATACTGGGGTCCTTGACATGCCAGTTTGAGAACTAAATATGTTGTTGTATCGTTATTGAATGCACTGTATTTTTTATTTGTTGCATTGATTGACTGAATGTGCCTATATTTTCAACACTGTGCCTAGTTTTATGTTTTACACTATGCAATACGTTTTACACTGTACAATATGTTTTTATACAGAACTTTGTATTTTTTTCTTTATCCTTTTGAAGAAGAAAAAAGTCTTTGACAGATCACCTGTTTTGATGTATTTGTTACAAGGTGGTGGTGGGATGTGAGGAGGTATATGTGAGGGGGTGTGGTCCAACTTTCTAATTACGGGGTAAAGGGAAGGTTATTATCAGACGTTTTGTCAATTGTTCAAATCTTTATAATTCTAATCTACAATTACCAGGTAATATTATGGAAACAACACACGCTTTCTTTTACAGTCCAGTTTCACTTTAATTACTGAGTAAAACCCAGGTAAAAATGTCTGTACTTATTGGGTAAATACTTAGGAAATAGAATTACTGTGAAAGTAACTACAAGGTAAGTACCTGCCAATTACCAGGTAAAACATGGTAACTATCAGGTTAATTACAAGGTCAATAGAGTCATTTACACCCTCGGGGGTACATGCACCAATCCATTGATAATACATAAATCAATAATGAATGGGTAAATACCCGGTAGTTATCCATGAAATGTATAGTAAATACAAGGTAACTACATGGTCATTGAAGTGTAATTAGCTGGTAACTACCTCAAATATAGGTTATAATTTCCTGGTAGTTTGCAGAAAAATACTTAGTAATTACCTGGTACTTACTTAGAAATAATTCATGTAATTTCAGAGTAATTACACGATAAATTGACTGGTAGTTACCAATATTAACCAGGTAAATACCTGTAATTTCCTTCATAGTTCCCATCTAATGTCTTTGTAATTACCTAGTAATGTTTAGTTTAAACAACCAGGTATTTACCATGTTATTACATGGTAAATACACATAAATACATGGTACAAGAAAATACGTAATAATTACCTAGTACTTGCTGGGTAAATTACCCGGTAGTTACCATGTAATTAGAAGGTACTACTAGGTAATTACAGTGTAATTACCATGGTATTACCTGGTTATTACTGTACTGTAAAAGAAAGGGTTACCTTCATCTCTGTAACATTTTACCGGTTACAGAGATGAAGTAATCCCGTCCGTTTGCACGCTGCCGTTACGTGCAGACTCAGTCAATCCCGTCCCCTCTGAGTGGACGGCTCATATAGAAAGGATTATTGTACTTTATTGCCGCGGCCTTTAAAATGCTGGCTGAATATTACATCAATAATCCCGCTTTGTTTGCTCGTCCGACTTTATTTGAGGTTTAGCGTAAGCCGCGGCGCACAGCGTTTTATCGGTGAGACATCTTGCATAATCTATTCTAAAAAGACCAGTCCCGGTGACAGATTCAGACCTCGTCTCTCCGTCGGCGACGGCACGTCCTCCCCAGACGTCTGGGGTTCACGGCGGGGTCGCTGCCTCCTCCGTCCCCGTGCAGCCAGTTCTCCGCCAGCGCCGTGGCCAGCCAAGTGCACCGGCATCGCGTTGACAGGCACTCGGCCGTCGCTGTGAGCCGCTGTCTAAGCTCAGTAAATCACAGGAGCGCTGACCTTTCACTGCCGGTACCTGCAGTACTGGAGTTGTAAAAGAAAATCAAGGGGGATGGTGGATTTTATCATATGGGGACAGATAATTTGTGCTGATTACAAATAATATAATATATTACAAATAATAGCAGTGACCAAAACACCTGCAGAAATACTGCAGGAATGACATATGTTATGACTGTGGTCATAGTTTTTGTAGTCTGTCTTGTGTGGGTGTGTGTGTGTGCCCTTTGATTTTCTTGTATTAATTTACTATGCAGATAGTTGTGTTCCACAGCCGTGCGGTCATTGGTGGGAAGGTTCCATGCCCTGGATGGTGATTGGCTGAAACGACAACCACCTGATATAAAAGGAGCCAAGATGGCCGCCACCACGTGGGCTGCAAGCAGGTTGCAGACTCATCCTCCTCCTCTCCCAACCGGCCACACCTTGTACTTCTAACTTTGTATAGGTTTTGGAAGATATTGACTTTTGAGTAAAGTAAGGGTGGGCTGCCAATTCTGTTAACTTCGTTTTCTCCTGTTTATTTTAGTTAGGGAGGTAAGCCTTGTGTCATTTGTTTTCTTTTGTTTGACAGGTCAGTTACCTACTCCTAAGACAGGACCCTTTTGTTTGTTGTTTTGGCCTTTGTCCACCCTGAAGCCTAGTAGCTCAGTCTCAGTTTACTTTTCAAGTTGATCTACTTTTGTTAATAAATCACTTCCTTTTTAAAGTGAAACCAAATCTTGTTTGTGGCTACTTGGGACTTGGGGAAGATGGGGCCTTTTCATGTTGTGTCCTAGGCACCCCTAGACTGGGGGCATAACAACATAGCAGCAGTTAAATGCAGCCTTCTGTAAGCTTTAAATATCCACTGGGCTTACATCAAATACATCAAAACACAACAATAAAAAACACTTTTCTGAACTTATCAATATGACTCTGTCCTTCACAGGATAAGTAACATGGATCACTGCAAAAACTCAAAATTAGAATAGAATAGAATAGAAAGCCTTTATTATCATTATACTGGTACAATGAGATTAGGCAGCAGCTCCGTCAAAGTGCACACATGCAAAGACTATGTAAACAAAGACTGTGTAAACAACAAAATGAGAAACAGGAAATATAAATATATATATACACTATAAAAATGAGTGAATGAGAGAATAATAATGCACATGCATGAGTGGAAGAATATTGCACTTGAAAGGATGGATATTTGTCCTATTTCTAGTTAAAATGTCTCATTTTAGTAAAAAAAATCTTATTACACTTAAAACAAGACTCATCACTGGAAAAAACAACACCTGTTTCAAGTAGATAATAAGTAGAAAAATCTGCCACTGGAACAAGATTTTTTTGCTTGTAATGTTACGAAACCTCTGGTCAGGCCACGTGTTGAGACCAAGGGTCACATAGCATGACATTTAAACCAGTAGGGAACCCAAGCATTAAAAGGTGCAAATAACGGAGACAACACAGGGTTTTTAACTGGTGTGCTTGATTTTACTTACACTCCAGCAAGATATTTACAATATTTACAAATGTGCAAAGTAACCAAACAAAAGTATGCCACTGCCAGGGGACGTGGATGTTGCCAAAACAACAAATTAAGCAGCTAAGGAAATACACAGTTCTATCTAACTGTCTAATAAGGAAACCAAAAGCCTGTCTGCCTAACTACACTAACCAGTGGGACAAAAATACAATAGTGGCAACCATCCCTTACCTAATGTGACTAAACATAGATTCTAACTACGTGATGCCTGTGTATAGGGGCCCCCGTCTTACCTGTCCCAAGGCAGGGCATATACACCAGACTATTTAGCAGAACAATAACAGCAGGGTGTGCTTCTGGACTCCAGCAAGTAACCATCAACTTGCTGTCAGAGAGAGCCAGCAGGAACTGGCAAACAGCCTTTTATAGGGTACAGGTGGAGTTGATTGGTGGAGGGTACAGGTGGAGATGAACTCCAACTCCAGTACTGGGTACCTGCAGCCTCCGCCGCTCCGCAGTCTCCTCCCTCCATCTGCTTTTCCGCCCGACGCCTCCCTCCTCCTCTCTGCATTTCATTCGTTTTTATTTCAGCTGTTATCATCAATTACGCTCATTGAACGGTTTGCTTGTGGTTGCTGCTCCTGACTTATTGATCTAGTAATTGCACTGCAAAAACTCAAAATCTTAACAAGAATATTTGTCTTATTTCTAGTTAAAATGTCTCATTTTAGTAAAAAAATCTCATTACACTTAAAACAAGACTAATCACTGGAAAAAACAACAATTTTCACCTGTTTCAAGTAGATTTTCACTTGAAATAAGTAGAAAAATCTGCCAGTGGAACAAGATTGTTTTGCTTGCATTGAGAAGATAAATCTTGTCCCACTGGCAGATTTTTTTCAATTTATTTCAAGTGAAAATTTACTTGAAAAAAGGTGAAAATTGTCAAATAACAAGTTATTTTTCTGGTAATGACTCTTGTTTTAAGTGTAATGGGATTTTTTGACTAAAAATGAGACATTTTAACTAGAAATAAGACAGATATTCCTGATAAGATTTTGAGTTTTTGCAGTGTGTTTCCTTCTACATGCTCAGTCCTTTTTTCTTGTTTTTTTTTTCTCTAATATAAACGTAGAAACACACGTAGAAAATGCTTGAGACACAACGATCCGGCCCGACACGTAGGACTGGGCGCGTCGGAGCGCGACCGGGACGCTGTTATCAGCAGACGACATAAAGGTCACGGCCAGCTTGAGTGCTTGGGTAGATGCCCGAACCAAGCCGGGACGTTACCACGGCAACCGCAGCCATGTCGGGATCAGCTGACAGGGATGTGGGATGACAAGATCAACCAGAGAGGGAGAGAGTAAACACGAGAGGGAAGGAAATTAAGAAACATCTCCTTCTTTTCACACCGATGGATAGAAGAAAGAAGGGAATGGGGGACAGGTGAAAGTGAAAGGAGGGTCTGGTCTGAGGTCCAACTGGTTATTTCTGAAACGTCTCCAGCTCTCAGCTGTCGTACAGGCGGCCACGTAGACGGCAGAGATAATCCAACTGGATATATGTTATTCCGGCGTAATCCCTGGTATTAAAACTGAAACTTCTAGCAGACTGGGTGCAGCGCTCCATTTTCTTTCTGATTCAGTAATACCCGCTCCGTCAGGCCTTCCAGTTTTGGAAATAAACCTAATTTCCCCCCCTGAAAAAAAACAAAAAAGTTGGGACTGAGACATGTATTTTTAATAGGATGCAGATCAATGATTAGTTGGTTCACACCAGGGATCAGCAACCCAAATGTTGAAAGAGCCATATTGGACGAAAAAACACAAAAAACAAATATGTCTGGAGCCGCAAAAAATGAAAAGTCTTGTATAAGCCTTAGAATGAAGACATGCTGCATGTACATGTAGCTATATTAGTTATATAATGCACTTCGAGAAAAAAGTCTAAATTTCGAGAAAAAAGTCGAAATGTCGATATAAATGTTGAGGTACAATCTCAAGAAAAAAGTTGAAATGTTGAGAAAAAAAGTCAAAATGTCAAGAAAAAAGTCACAATTTCCAGAAAAAAGTCGAAATGTCGAGATTAAAGTCAAAATGTTGAGAAAAAGTCGAAATTTCGAGAAAAAAGTTGAAATGTTGAAGTACAATCTCGAGAAAAAAGTCGAAATGTCGAGAAAAAAAGTCAAAATTTTGCAAAAAAAGTCAAAATTTTGCAAAAAAAGTAAAAATGTCAAGAAAAAAGTTAAAATTTTGAGAAAAAAGTTGAAATGTTGAGATTAAAAAGGAAAGGAAAAAGGAAGAAAAAAGAGAAAAAAAGGAAAAAAAAATAAAAAAGGGGAAAAAGAAGAAAAAAAAGTGAAAAAAGGAAAAAAAAAAGAAAAAGAGAAGAAAAAAGGAAAAAGGAAAAAAAAGAAGAAAAAAAGGAAAAAAAAGGTCAAACATTTTTTAAAAAGCTCCAGGAGCCACAAGGGTGGCGCTAAAGAGAAGGCTCTAGAGCCGCGGGTTGCAGACCCCTGGTTTAAACTGTTGAAACCTCAAAACAAGCCGTGTTCCCAGCCTGCTGACGCTGCATCTTCTCCACAAACCTCCGCTGGTTTCTCCTGCTCCTCCTCCTTCCTGTCAGCGTCCAAAACTGTGCAAGTCTGGCTGATTCACGTCTAACTAGTGTTGTTTCTGTCAGCCTGTTCCAATTTTAGTTTTAGTCTAGTCTTTGGGTCAAGCTATCTTTTTAGTTTTTATTAGTTTTAGTCACGTTCATTCTCCTTTTAGTCGTGTCAAGTTTCAGTCGACTAAAAGTCTGAGCATTTTAGTTTTATTTTAGTCAGAATTGTCTAGGAACATTTTAGTCTAGTTTTAGTCAAAGATTGTATTTAGCCAAACTCATTTACAATTCAAACAAGGTTATCTCATTATTATATTATTTTTACCTTATAGACTCAAGAATACATTCATTCCAGATACAGAAGACTCTAATTTGAGTTTATACATATTTATTTTTCTGCATTTCTCCCCATCTTTTTCTTTTTGGACGACACATTGGGTTTTCTTTTCCACGTCTATGTAGGAAAGTGTATCCAAAGATGGATCTTCTTCTTCTCCAGCCCCAGAGCAGATCTCCACGTTTCTCTCTGTAACTTTGTTTTTAATAACGTGAATCTAGAGCTCTGCGTTAACGGCATCAGCCTCTAACTCTGCAGCTGCATCTTCTGGATCTGATTCCCCAAGTTTTTATTTTGTTATCTACATTTTAGTCTGGTTTTTATTCCTTTACGATATTGCATTATATATTTAATTATCGTCACATGACCAGCATTTTCGTTGCGTCTCGTCTCGTTTTCCTCAGGTGATAAAGGTTCGGTGACGACGATAGTTAGTCATAATTTTCCTTGACAAAAGCAACTTTACGTCCAACGTGTCCTAAAATTGCAGCTTTTTGCCTCATTCGTGACGGCTACAGGGGGACGGCTATGGGGCTAGAACAGTCTCATAATTCACAAATGCACAGGACAAAATTCACAAATGCACACGCCGATCCGCAAGATACACAAATGTATTTTTGATGCACACACAAATATAACCTTGTCCTACGCACGTGTGAATTGTTCTGTGCATTTGTGAATCTTGTCCTGTGCATTTGTGGATCGGCGTGTGCATTTGCGAATTATGAAGCTGTTCTAGCTCCATAGACAGCAGAGATGTGACGACCCCGGCGACCGCCAGCGCCTTCACAGCTGAACGAAGCAGCTTGAGCAAACTGAACACGGCTCCTGGAAACTGGAGCAGCTCCAGGCCCGAGCGGAGAGACAGACGGAGGAGCTGAAGGAGCTGGAGCAGCAGGTGGACGTCTCCGTGGAGCGAGCAGCGAGAGGAGAGTGACGTTTTTATGCAGCATCTCCATTTCCACTATAGTCTCCCTAAGAGACAACAACCAAGCCACTGTGTCCCTCACGCGTTGGACATGGACGAAAGGGGCGAAGACATTGTCCCTGAAGAATGGTGGAAGAAAAAGCCAGAAAATAGAAAGATAACTGCCAAAGCCATAGGTTTTCGACCAGATCAAATAATGTATTGCTGAGTTACAGCCAATTGGTGTCTCATGGCGAGCTTTAAAAATCACCTCAAACTTCGCCGGATCATTACGGTCACGCCCTCTGGTAAAAACTTGAAAGCTTCGCAAATTTAGCGTCGGCCATGTGCAGGGGTTAATTTGTGCCGGATCCTGCCGGAACAAGATCCGGCACCTCTCGATTTTGGCCTCCCTGTGTTCCGGGACTTATTTGGGCAGATCCGGCACCTCTCGTATATATATAAAACAATAATAATATAAAAAAGTTTTTTTTTAATGTATAAAAAATAATAATATGCATAAATTCATTTACAGAACAAATCCCAAGCATTTCATGTTGTTTATAAAGATTTAACGTAATTTGAAAGAGTCGGAGATTTGTTGATGCAATGAAAAGAAGGGCCAGCAAACCACGCCCCTGACCAAAAAAACTTTGGAAATTTGCTGGAGCCAGCAGCGAGCAACGCAAACATGTCAAAAAGACAGTTGAATTTACTGTCTTTTTTCAAAAAGAAGGAAGAGTTGCATGATTCTTCAAAACGAATCAGAAAAGCAACAAGCGGCGATGAGGGCAGCTGCAGCACAATCAATGTGCTCCTTGCGCCGCGGACACATACACATGAATGGATTTGTGTCGGTTGCTGTGGATTATGTTCTCACTACAAATAAAAAAACGGGCTGAAGCCCCCCCAAATTTGATCTCAGCCCCCCCAAAATTAAGAGGACATTTTTCCCTTTCCAACGATACCAATATTGTGTTTGTACAATTTAAAACAGCGTTATTTTGGGGTTGATGCAGCCGCGTCTCTCTGCCTGCAGTCACTGCACTGTGTCCAGCAATGTCCCGCCCATAGCACCATCTGATTGGTTACACACAGAGACAGGCACGGGAAACAGCCAATCAGCGGTGAAGGCTGTGCACGCTCTGTGCTCACACAAACAGAGGAGCGGAGAATAAGTTTAACCAGGTAGAGAAGCTCTGGAGAGGATATTTGTTTCCAAGGTAAGTTAAGGCAGCAGACACCCTATTATTGTTATTCTAGCTTTCCAAAATGCACCAGATTGATGCATTTAAATGCATTATGCTCAAAAAATTTCCAGTGGGGGGAATTTCGAGAAAAAAGTCGAAATGTTGAGAAAAAAGTCGAAATGTTGAGAAAAAAGTCGGAATGTTGAGAAAAAAGTCGAAATGATGAGAAAAAAGTTAAAATTTCGAGATTAATGTTGAAATGCAATTTCGAGAAAAAAGTTTAAATGTCGAGAAAAAAGTCGAAATGTCGAGAAAAAAGTCGAAATATTGAGAAAAAAGGCAAAATTTTGACTTCATTATTAAAATTGTATTTCAACATTAATCTCGACATTTTGACTTTTTTCTCGACATTTTGACTTTTTTCTCAAAGTGCAAAATAAAAAAAAATCTTCCCCTCTCAAATATTTTTTCTCCTGCATGGCCCTAATACTCTTCCGTAGAGGATTCGATGTTTCTTGAATCATTTGCATTAATTGCCTGAATGTTTGCTCTGTAGCGAGAAGTTGTCCGATAACAAAAAGAGTCATCTGGAAAGATTAGCATGCTACATTTGAAGCAGACATATTTGTTTTTTGTGTTTGTGGTCCAATATGGCTCTTTCAACATTTTGGGTTGCCGACCCCTGAGATAGATTGTACAAACAAAGTTATGAGCCAATCCGATAAAATCTCTAGGAGGATTTCGTTAAAGTACGAGGCCTAGAAATGACCAGAATTAATGAAAAATGACATTTTCTGTTCAAAATGCTGGACTTCCTGTGTAAGTTAGAGCATGGGTCCAAGAGACTTTTTTGTAGAGCTTTGTCTGATACAATAGACACATAAATATCATTGCTGTAGATCGAAGCATATAGTGGGGCTCGTCGAAAAACATAAGCCAAAGCGACAGCAGAATGATGACAAAAAGACGGAGAAGTCGTGCAGGAAAGAACACAAAGAAAAACCCAAAAGAGTTCATCACCTGGCTTGTATATTAAAGTTGTCGTGGCAACAATAAACAGAACCGTAACCGTAGCCAGAGCTTTTATTATTATAGAAAAAAAAAACATAATCTTTCAGACAAGCATCTGCAGTGACGAAAGACAGGAAGACGTTCCTTCCAGCGCGGCTCTGCGTGTTGCTCTTCTGGAGGCTCCTCTTTCTCGACAGCAGTTTCCATGTGAGGTTAAATGCTGACAAATGCCTTGAATTGTCTCCAAACGGCAGCATCAGTCACTTCCCTATATGTCCTGCAGCCGCATCACCTCACGAGAGACGCTGACCGGAGCAAACAAAGTGCTAAATGCAGCCGAGCAGACAAAGTTACTCTGTTTAACCGAAAACAAAATGATCCGTGTCGTAGTTAAGAAAATAACTACTTTTCAGCCGTGAGAAAAACTCCCAACAATAAACAAAAGACGGTTGGTGTTCTGCCAATCTTTGCTACCTGCCAGAAAATGCTACTTTGTGGTTCCGCGCATGCGCACAGTGGATTTTCAAAGTTTGATTGCCACGCCAATCATTTCTTGCACGATGTAAAATTAATATGGGATATTGAGTATCTGATCCTTCAAAATACACTACCCATGACACAAATTGCATTACACTTTGTGAACATTATACGATGAAGAGGAAGAAAAAAAACAATTCTATCACTTAATTTGATATTCATTCAGTCATTGGCCTTTATTTAACCAGGCAGGTCATTAAGAACATTCTTATTTACAATAACAGCCTAGCAAGAGACAAGGACCACTTGGGGGAAAAGGAAGTGGGCTCGGGAGTAAAACAGTAAAATTGTAGCTCTACAAAGGTAGAAAAACCATTAGGTAGCATTTTCTGGCAAAGCAGCAGAAATTGGCAGAACACCGGCAACCAGCACTTGTTGGTGAACATGTTCTGCAAATGATGTAGCTTTAGACGCTGGAGGGACAGGATGGACTTGTAGTTCTGGAGACCAGCCTTGGTCTTGGTCTTGGTCTCGTTTCGGGTCTCTGGATCTCTCCAGGTCTCGGACTCAGATAACTGAGAGTCCGTTGCACCAAGGTGACAGAATCTGGTGATCTAAAGTTCTTCTTCTTGTTAATGTACAGTTTTGTAAACTATTTGTATTTTTATCTGATTTAATGTTTTGGTGCATGTGTCTGTATTTACAATTAAATATTCGTGTAAGGGGGGGAAGGAGGGGGAGCAGAGGCCGAAGCCAGGAGGCAGGACCAGCAGAGCCGGCCCTGGAAAGACGCCCACGCTCCCCCACCGGCCATCCAGTTGACGCGGGCCGGCCCTCCGAGCCGGGCCAGGGTCCCACCGTACCTCCACGGGCGCCCCCGGCGCCGCCGGAGCCCCCAGACAGAGGGGGAAATGGCCCAACATCCTTCCATTCATACTGACAACATAAGACATAGACACCTGGGAATGGTGCCACCCAGCCGTCGCGCCCGCCTGCGCACCCCTCGGCCAGGGGAGGCCGGGTTCAGGCGGTCTTGTGACCAAAACCAGTGCATGAACCTTCTATGAGAGGTTTTGGCCGTGGTTGAACACAGTCCGGGCAAAGAGTGTGAAGTTGTAGTGTTTTTTTTGTTTTTTCTCCTGTTTAAACATTAAACCAAGGGAAGGGGTTGGAATATGTGATAATATATTGACACATTTTAAGATGCGTCTTAAAACCCTTTTCTTTACCTTGACTGAGTAGCCACCCCTGATGGATTTTATCTGTCTTATTTTAATGTTAATTGATTTTATTGATGAGGATTTAGCTCTTTGTTTGGCTCTTTGTTTGGCCTTTAATATGTGACATTAACATTGATATACTCCATCCAGACTTTTTTTTTTTTAATTCATATGCACAATGATAAAACAGTAATTATATTAACAATACAAGGACAAATAAATTGTGCAGGAGAGGAAAAGAAGCCCGAAGGGCTTATAAAAAATCCTCCCCCTCAATACAAAATCACAAAAACAAATCAATCAATAGAAAAAGAAAAGAAAGGAAAAAAGAAAAGGTAAAAGAAACAAAGAAAAACACAATAAACACAAACAAAAAATATCCATAAATTGGATATTTTTTGTTTGACTTAATTGAATAAACAGATGCAAGAAAAAGTATGTGAACGCTTTCTGCATTAATTTGCATAGTATAATTTCACTTAATAACCTTTTTTCATTTAGTTTGCAACACTAAATTGTCAAAACATTACATTTTAAATTGTAGTATGCAAATATAGTGTATTATTATGTTTTTTTCCATATGTGTGTGTGTGTGTGTGTGGGGGGGCGGGGTTAACAGGATTACAAATATAGTAAAGTGCTGCGGTTTTTCAAAAACCCACAGCTGTTTGAAAAGTCTTTCCTGCTTTTCTATGAAATGATGAAGCTTTTCCTGTCATGCTCTCTCTCGCTCGCACGCACGCACGCACGCACGCACGCACGCACGCACGCACGCACGCACGCACGCACGCACGCACGCACGCACGCACACACACACACACACACACACACACTCACACACACACACGCTGACGTCAGGCATCAGTCATGCTGGGTCTCTGGGGTTCATCCAGGAAGAGACAGAAGGCCGGTAAGATCCACGGTGGGTGTTTGTGACGGCAGACACTTCCATCCATGTGTGTCTGCCAGAGACAAAAGACCACAGAAGATTTCATTTAGTCTTCTCTCCACCACACCTTTACCGTGTGTGTGTGTGTGTGTGTGTGTGTGTGTGTGTGTGTGTGTGTGTGTGTGTGTGTGTGTGTGTGTGTGTGTGTGTGTGTGTGTGTGTGTGAGGAGGCAGGGCAGATAAAGACGTTATATAACCGTGTCATGATGGATCACCAGGTAGCCGGCGTGTGCTGAGTGTGTCATCGTCACGGCGAGCTCGGCCGGCTGTTGTAAACATTTTATGTTCAGGGTTCAACAGATTGTGTGAAAAATCTGCTTTTATTGTGGAAGTAAAAATATAATCCGGGTAATCCAACTTTCTTGGGTTTTGTTTGTTTGAGGGATTCAG
>NC_084594.1:5482415-5512415 GCF_033807715.1 Cololabis saira
CCCATAAACCACCACACAGGATCCAGTCTCCCCATTAGAAAAGTAAGGGCACAGAGAAGAATGCTAATGAAAAAAAAATGCTAATGATTTAAAAGCTTTAAAAGTAAACAGCAAAATCCTAACAGTCCATTTGGAGCCGGAGCCGGCGGCGGGACGATCTAAACCAGCGTAAAGTACGGCCAATTAATCTCATTGAGAGGTTCAAATGGGTCATAAAAACTTTTTTCCAGGTCTTTTAGAGGGGATTTAAGGCTTCCGTGACCTTGGCAACCACTGCCGTCTCCGTCCTTGCAGCGCTGCAATTAGTAAATGAGTTAATACATTTCAGATACGGCTTTAATTGTCCCGTTCACGGAGGAAAGTCGTCTCATTGACGGGTAGAAGCGTCTCTGTGATGGAGTGTGACTGTCGGCCCGCTGAGTGTCCTTGACACACACACACACACACACACACACACACACACACACACACACACACACACACACACACACACACACACACACACACACACACACACACACACTCACTCTAGCTCAACAAAGATATCATGACACATTTGTTTTGCCTTTGTTTTGCTCCGTGGATCCGGCCTGTTCACCGTGTCGTGTGTTCTGAGTAGAGATGTGCGGATCAATACTGAAATATCAATACTTCCAGATCTGTATGCTTTAAAATTGATTCTCTAAATCGATACTTTTGATGCTTCATTTGTCATTTGTGGTAATGATATCATTAACAGGAATACGGTGGAAAGTAACTAAACTATTCAGATTCTAAATGACAGGCTGCTGGAAGGAACTACTTTTTTTCATTTTTATTCTTATACTAACGACCAGGGGTGCTTCTAGACCCCTGGGGGCCCCGGGCAGGAGAGAGCATGGGCCCCCCCAGAATCATGATGAATGAAGTCCAGGAACACAGATCAGTAACGGAATCTTGTATTAACCCTTGTGATGTCTTCAAGGAAGGAAGGAAGAAAGAAAAGAAGGAAGGAAGTGAGAAAAGAAGGGAGAAAAGAAGGAAGGAAGGAAAGAAGGGAGGAAAGAAGGAAGGAAGGAAGGAAGGAAGGAAGGAAGGAAGGAAGGAAGGAAGGAAGGAAGGAAGGGAAAAAAGAAGGAAGGAAGGAAGGAAGGAAGGAAGGAAAGAAGGAAGGAAGGGAAAAAAGAAGGAAGGAAGGAAGGAAGGAAGGAAAGAATGAAGGAAGGGAAAAAAGAAAGAAGGAAGGAAGGAAGGAAGGAAGGAAGGGAGAAAAGAAGGAAGGAAGAAAAGAAAGGAGAAAAGAAGGAAGGAAGGAAGGAAGGAAAGAAGGAAGGAAGGGAAAAAGGAAGGAAGGAAGGAAGGAAGGAAGGGAGAAAAGAAGGAAGGAAGAAAAGAAAGGAGAAAGGAAGGAAGGAAGGAAGGAAAGAAGGAAAGAAGGAAGGAAGGGAAAAAAGAAGGAAGGAAGGAAGGAAGGAAGGATGAAGGAAGGAAGGAAGGAAGGAAGGAAGGAAGGAAGGAAGGAAGGAAGGAAGGAAGGAAGGAAGGAAGGAAGGGAAAAAAGAAGGAAGGAAGGAAGGAAGGAAAGAATGAAGGGAGAAAAGAAGGAAGGAAGAAAAGAAGGAAGGAAGAAAAGAAAGGAGAAAAGAAGGAAGGAAGGAAGGAAGGAAGGAAGGAAGGAAGGAAGGAAGGAAGGAAGGAAGGAAGGAAGGAAGGAAAGAAGGAAAGAAGGAAGGAAGGGAAAAAAGAAGGAAGGAAGGAAGGAAGGAAGGAAGGAAGGAAGGAAGGAAGGAAGGAAGGAAGGAAGGAAGGAAGGAAGGAAGGAAGGAAGGAAGGAAGGAAGGAAGGAAGGAAGGAGAATTAGGTCATTTTGACCCAAAGACAAGGGTTAAACAATTAACATATCAAATAAATAATAAATACTATAACATAACTACCTCAATGCAAACTTTACATCCACACTAACTTATAATGTGGCTGAATTCACTTTACACGACTTTAATGTGCAGTAAACTTGCTAGTGGATGACTGGGAGTTTAGGATAAAGTGGCCGGCAAAAAATGAAAAGTCTTGTATAAGCCTTAGAATGATGGCAAATGGCGAAATGTTCAGAAAAAAGTGGAAATGTTGAGGAAAAAAGTCAAAATGTCGAGAAAAAAGTCGAAATGTTGAGAAAAAAGCTGAAATGTCGAGAAAAAAGTCAAAATTTCGAGAAAAAAGCTGAAATGTCGAGGAAATAGTCAAAATTTTGAGAAAAATTCTAAATGTCGAGAAAAAAGTAGAAATGTCGAGATTAATGTTGAAGTACAATCTCCAGAAAAAAGTCGAAAATGTCGAGAAAAAAGTCAAAATGTCGAGATTATAAAGGAAAGGAAAAAGGAAGAAAAAAGAGAAAAAAGGATAAAAAAGAAGAAAAAGAGAAGAAAAAAGAAAAAAAGAGGCAAAAAAGGAAAAAAGGAGAAAAAATGAAGAAAAAAATTTCAATTTTTTTTTAAAAAGCTCCAGGGAGCCACTACAGCGGCGCTAAGGTGTTCTAAGGTATTGCACTGTGCTGACACACACACACACACACACACACACACACACACACACACACACACACACACACACACACACACACACACACACACACACACACACACACAGCGTAAGGTGTGCTGCAGGTTGGACTGCAGATCCTGCAGATCCCTGGGAGCCCACCAGCCCAGGATCCACGCTGCTCCGGCTCGTGTTGTGGTGTCACTCAGGTTCTGGATACGAGGGAGCAGAGCTCCGTTAAAGACCGCTAACATCCCCCGGGAAACACTTCCTGGGGTTTCTGCTCCATTTCCTGCAGCTGCCAGCTGCTCTCTTGTCTTAATCCAGAACCCTGTGAGGTTTTAATTTCCGTCTCCACCTGCAGCACCTGCTCCTGCAGCAGGAACGTTCACCAGAGAGCTGGTTCTCCACCGGTGATCCACCGAGGAGTCGAGGCCCAACAGCAGGACTGGAGTTGAGGGGGGATGAGGGGTGATGGCCCCCCCCTGAAATAAAAATGGTCCAAATCATCCCCCCTGTAAAACTGCCATCCCCCCTTTCCATCCCTTATGTCATTTCATCAATGAATGTGGTTTTACTGCTATTTCAACATTTAGAAACATCACCAGAAAAATAACTTGTTTGACAATTTTCACCTGTTTCAAGTAAATTTTCACTTAAAATAAGTAGAACAAGATTTTTTTGCTTGTAATGAGAAGATAAATCTTGTTGTTTTTTCCAGTGATGAGTCTTGTTTTAAGTGTAATGAGATTTTTTTCGACTAAAAATGAAACATTTTAACTAAAAATAAGTCAAATATTCTTGTTAAGATCTTGAGTTTTTGCAGTGTGCGTTCACTAACACATTTACATAAAGTGACAGATGAAATCGAGTCGGAGTCGTTTACAACCCTCAGTTCTGCTCCTGGCGGAGTCAACTGAACATATTTCAGGGTGTCCTGATCTGTCAGTTATTACAGCTTCAGTCTTCTGGGTATTTTCGTCTTCCAGTGAGTTTTCTCTCTCTTTTATTGCATATCTGTCTAATCTGAAACTTGTTTTGAGCTTCTTCTTCATCCAGGTTATATAATATCATATTTTTGAGAGCCAAGAAAGGAAGTGCAGATGCTTGGATTCTTCTATGTGTCTTAGACAGTCCTGCCACATATGGGATGATATTTTTATGTCCCTTTTTATGTCCCACACACATTTCTTGGCTGCGTTGAGGAAAGCCAAGTTTGGACGTCCACAGATGTGACCTGCTGATTAAACGCGCTTGTCCTTTCCCGGGTCTCAGCGCGGCGGCGTGGAGTTCTGGTGACGCTAGTAAACAACGACTCCACACACTGCAAAAACTCAAAATCTTAACGAGAATATTTGTCTTATTTCTAGTTAAAATGTCTCATTTTTAGTTAAAAAAAATCTCATTACACTTAAAACAAGACTCATCACAGGAAAAAACAACCATTTTCACCTGTTTCAAGTAGATTTTCACTTAAAATAAGTAGAAAAATCTGCCAGTGGAACAAGATTGTTTTGCTTGTAATGAGAAGATAAATCTTGGCAGATTTTTCTACTTATTTCAAGTGAAGATTTACTTGAAAAAGGTGAAAATTGTCAAATAACTAAAAGAGACATTTTAACTAGAAATAAGACAAATATTCCTGGTAAGATTCTGAGTTTTTGCAGTGTAAGATGTAGCTGTAAATGTTAACAGGTCACATGACCAGAGTTCAGTTAAAAGGCATCATGGATGCACAAGAGAGACACGGTTATACTTTTCATTATTATTGTCAAATGTTATTGAAATGCCTTCATGTGGACTGTAGCACATTTTCTGTTTAATTCAGACTGTTCAAAGTGGAGGACTTATGATTTATTTTGTAGTTTTCACAGTGTCTGAGGGAGGAAAAAGAGCAACAAAGAGATAAAGCTTCAAAGACGTCAGTACAATACAAGGTAATGGCTGTTTTCTTGTATTTCTAAACGATGCTGATGTTTTGTTCATTCTAAGAGGAACCTGCAGGAACCAGTTTAAACAAATATTCGTAGCAGAGATGAAAAACCATCAAGTGCAGGCGCCGGCGGTGACACAGCGACGGGAGGAACGCGTCCTCCAACATCTGGAACATCTAACCTTTACGACGAAAATGTCACGCCGGCGAACAACAAACAGCCTGCAAGCTATTTCTGGCGCGGAGCCGGAGACACCTGCACCGCGTCACCCGTACTCGAGTTTAAAAAAGAATCAGAGGGGATGGGGGATTTTATCATATGGGGACAGATAATTTGTGCTGATTATAAATAATATAATATATTACAAATAATAGCAGTGACCAAAACACCTGCAGAAATACTGCAGGAATGACATAGCTGCAGTTAAATGCAGCCTTCTGTAAGCTTTAAATATCCACTGTGCTTACATCAAATACATCAAAACACAACAATAAAAAACACTTTTCTGAACTTATCAATATGACTCTGTCCTTCACAGGATAAGTAACATGGATCACTGCAAAAACTCACAATCTTAACAAGAATATTTGTCTTATTTCTAGTTAAAATGTCCTTTACTGATGATTTTATGTATTCTATGTCTTCATGTGTATATGGATGTTTTATTGTCTTATATATGAAACGTATGTGTGCTGTCTTGACCGGGAAGCCCTGGCCTGGAAGAAGAGATCTTGTATCTTAATGGGACATTTCCTCGATAAATAAAGGCTAAATGAATAAAATAAATTAAGAAAAGTAGCAGCCCCTGAGTTAAACTTTCAAGTGTGAATTTCCAGGCTTGCAGCTCCAAACTTGGTAAACTAGTGAGAAGCAACTCATGTCTAACACACAGATGTTCGTTCACGAGGTTAAATAACTGCCCGGTAGAAATCATAACAAATTTTTATCTTTGTTTAAATTAATTTACTTTCAAATCAGTTGATAATTTACCACACAATGTTCCACTGCTCAATCTTTATAAATATACAATATACAAGTGAAAATTTACTTGAAACAGGTGAAAATTTATTTTTCACCTGTAAAGTTATTTTTCTGGTAATGTCTCTTGTTTTAAGTGTAATGAGATTTTTTTGACTAAAAATGAGACATTTTAACTAGAAATAAGACAAATATTCCTGGTAAGATTTTGAGTTTTTGCAGTGCATGATGTAGAAACACACTTTAAAAATGTAAAAACCACAAAGTGACAGCTCAGATCGAGGCTCAGATGCAAACTCTTAACATGTTAATTACGTCACTGAATACGATTCTCTGTCTCCGACGGAGAAAGTTGTGATCCAGACTGACGAGCTTTCGGGACACTTCAGCCCAGTTTGGAGGGAAAGTGGGGCGCGACCTCAGACAGGCGGCTTTTATAGAAACCAGAAACTAGAGCTCAGACTCACAATTATCAGCTCGTCTTCCTTTCTGTTTCCCCACCTAGTTTAACCTGTGAAAGCCGTCCAGCTCTCGCGGGACCAGATCACCGACAGTGGCAGAGGAAAGGTCAGCTCTGATCACCGGAGGAGACGGACAGAGGTGGGTAGTAAAGAGTTACATTTACTCCGTTACATTTACTTGAGTAAGTTTTGGGAAATTTTGTACTTTTAGGAGTAGTTTTGAATCACTTTACTTTTTATTTTTACTTGAGTAGATTTGTGAAGAAGAAACTGTTCCTCTTACTCCGCTACATTAGGCTACGTTGAGCTGTTACTTTTCTTTTATCCCTTTTATCCACGTACGCGTCAATCTCATGACATCACTGGGTGATTCTTTGGGAAAAATGTTTGTTTTTGCATTTTTTGTCACATTTACACAGACTCAAACACACAGAGTTTCTATGAGTTCATGTTTGTTCTAGTTCTGCTGGTTAAAAAAGAAAAGTACAAAGGCTTGAAATTTTGTGCTACTTGTGCTTAATTTATTTTTTTATTCTGTTATTATTTTATTATTTATTAAAGTACTTGAATTTACTTTAAGATTATTTTAATTTAATTTTTTTTTATTATTATTAATTTTAATTAATTTTATTATTTTATTGATTTAATTTTCCTGAAGATGATTATTTTGTACTTTTGTCTGTTTGAATGGTTGTGTTAAAAAAATAAATCAGACGTTACTCAACAGTTTTTTCACCAAGTACTTTTTTACTTTTACTCAAATAACTGACTACTTTTTACTTCTACTTGAGTCATATTATTCTGAAGTAACAGTACTTTTACTTGAGTACAATTTCTTGGCTACTCTACCCACCTCTGGTGACGGCTGACTCGAGCACGCAGGCGTTTCTTCAGCTTTCTTTGCAAAGAGCTTGGATGATAAGCATCGTGGGGATTCGTTTTCACAACTTCTAAGTTAAAACTTAGCAATCAGAGCAGATTTTATGTCCAGATGTGATGCAGCAAGAGACCATTCATGACCAGTGGAAAAGAATTACATTTATAAATGAAGGTGATGAAAATGCACGTATAGACTGCAAAAACTCAAAATCTTACCAGGAATATTTGTCTAATTTCTAGTTAAAATGTCTCATTTTTAGTCAAAAAATCTCATTACACTTAAAACAAGACTCATTGCCAGAAAAATAACTTGTTATTTGACAATTTTCACCTGTTTCAAGTAAATTTTCACTTGAAATAAGTAGAAAAATCTGCCAGTGGAACAAGATTTATGTTTTGTTGATCCAAATTTAGGTCTGAGTCCATCACTACACCCAGATTTCTGGCCTGGTTGGTGGTTTTTAGGTGTTTAGGTTGAAGCTCTGTGGTGACCTGTGATCATTTCTCTTTGGCTCCAAAGACAATTACCACAGTTTTGTTATTGTTTAACTGGAGAAAGTTGCGGCACATCCAGTCACTAATCTCCTCAATGCATTTACCAAGATCCTGTACAGGGCCTCGGCCTCCTGGTGACATTGTAATATATATCTGTGTGTCATCTGCATAGCTATGGTAGTTTACTTAGTTGTTCTTTATAATCTGTGCCAGTGGGAGCATGTAGATGTTAAACAGAAGAAGTCCCAGGATGGAACCTTGGGGAACTCCACATGGGATTCTTTCTGCTCAGATGTAAAGTTACCTGTTGACACAAAGCACTTCCTGTTCTCCAAGTATGTTTTGAACCAGTTTAGTACAGGTCCAGAAAGTCCAGCCCAGTAAAATCCCGCCCATTAAACACTAAACAGAGCGTCTCAGAGCTGTGGTGATGTCTGAAACCTGACTGGACAGTAATAATGGAAGATTTGAGAAGGGCCTGCAGTTGTTCATTTACGTCTCGTTAACATTGTCCTTTTACAGCAGACGTTTAATTACAGTGGTTTTTCCGTGGCCCTGGGAACTGGCCAGAGGTGGGTAGAGTAGCCAAAATTTGTACTCAAGTAAAAGTACTGTTACTTCAGAATAATATGACTCAAGTAGAAGTAAAAAGTAGTCATCCAAATAATTACTTGAGTAAAAGTAAAAAAGTACTCAAGTACTGAGTAACTGTTGAGTAACGTCTGATTTATTTTTTTAACACAACCATTCTGTCAGTGTTTGACATTTCCCCCAGTTTGTGTTTCTGTTTTGCCCCGCCTGTTTTCCATCTGCCCTGATTGTTCACACCTGTGTCTCGTCATCCCCTGTGTATATCTGGTCTCGTCTTCCCCTGCTCCTTGTCAGTCCATACTGTTTGCTCCCTCCGTGTTTCCATGTGTTTAGTTTTTGATCCTAGTTCTGAGTTTTTTTATCCTGCTAAGCAGCGCTTTTGGTTTTTGTGAAATAAACCCTGTTTTTTGGAACTCCTGCCTCTCGCTCTCCTGCATCTGGGTCCTCATCCAACCATCCTTGACAGAACGGACTGACCAATATGGACCCAGTGGGAGAAAGTTTTGCCTTCTGGGACTACGTGTACCGGGAGGCAGAACTCACTATTCCTGGTTGGCGGCACCCGGAGGAGGAGGAGGAATCCCCCTTCTGGGGAACACGCCTGGCTCGGGGTGGCCCAGGAGCATCCAGGCTCTGGAGCAACGCCGACGACGGCGTCGGCGTAAGCCCCAGCTAGCTGCTGTTCCGGCGGTGGTCTTGGGTGCATCGTCGTCGGTGGTCCCGGACGCATCAGCCCCTGCTCCGGTTGATGGTCCCGGACCCCCCGCAGCCAGTGCCAAGGACCCGGGTTCCCCCGCAGCCAGCTAGCTCCTCGTATCCTGAGTTCCCCGCCAAGTCAAGGTTCCCCGTGATGAGGCCCCCTGCAGACCCCCTGCGGGGACACGACGCCGCCCTGCGGACGGCTCCTGAACTCCCCCTCAGCTCATTGACATGCAATTCCAGTTGCCAAGGACCCCTGCCCCTGCAGACCCCCTGCGGGGACACGACGCCGCCCTGCGGACGGCTCCTGAACTCCCCCTCAGCTCATTGACATGCAATTCCAGTTGCCAAGGACCCCTGCCCCTGCAGACCCCCTGCGGGGACACGACGCCGCCCTGCGGACGGCTCCTGAACTCCCCCTCAGCTCATTGACATGCAATTCCAGTTGCTAAGGACCCCTGCCGGTACGACACCTTGCCGGCAACGCATTGTCTCCCTGCTGGGACAGGCACCAGCTTCCAGCCCCCCGCAAGGCCACGCCTCTGCTGTTGTTTGTTCTTGTATAAAAAAGCTTGTTACGAACCATTTCGATGTCAGCCCACCGAACTAGACACTGTCTATATCTGTCTGCTGAACGCCGGCTAGAATAAAATCTCTCATACCACAGCGGACTCTTGAACTGGACTTTGTAATATTCTTCAACAATTTGGTGCTGTGACCCGGATGACAATAGACCTTCGATGGAAACTCCTGTTCCAGAACAACGGCGCAATCAGCGACTCTATCTAAAATTTTAGAGGTTAAGGGATCCACTTACAAAATCCCAAATTATTGTTGCTGAGTTGTTGTCGAAAGTCTGTGAATTGGAGTGCCGGAGAATGGTTGACGTCATCCTGAGATTTTAGGTAAGTCCGCTGTGTGGTTGTGAAGGTTATATTTTTTATTATTATTTTGTGTTATTGGGAAGGTTATTGTAGAGATGTTTTAGGAATGCTGACAATTTCATAACACTTGAATTTGATTGTGTTGTGAGAATGTTCTGCTTCTCCTGCCTTAAGAATCTGACTCGCTCTTCTAAAAAAAAAGGTTTAATATCTCGGATAACATTAAAGAGAGAAATGGCGCCATGGTTGGTCTGAGTACCAATAAAAAGATAGTCCAGGGGGACTATTCTTATGCATGCAGGACGTGGGGTCCGTAAGTGTTGGAACACTGATATATTTGTGAGAAATAGACATACTGTATGTAGAGAAACTGTTTTATTTTATAAGTCGGGATGACACGCTCTCCCAAAATGAGGTATATTTCATTTCTGCAAGAATCGACTTGCTCTTCTTGCACCAACAGGAATGATTTGTATGCTCTGTCAAGTGAAGTTTTTCAGTTCTTTAAATACATGTATGGTAATCACGGTACCGATAGTTTTATTTGTTAGTTTTGTTTGTTACTCAGTTAGTATTAAATATTGTTAAAATAACTAAAAAGCACTTCAAACTCCCTCAGATTTTTGGAGGGATGAAGGTAGACGCCGTAATGCAGAATCTCAAATAGCTTCGCTTACTGATCAAAATAAAAAGCTGATGACTAGAAGAATTTAAAAACACAACGCATACGAAAAAGAAATTAGAGAACCAGTTAAATGATAAAATCAAAACCTTTATCCGGTGAAACTGATTAAAGAATCAAATGACGATGACACTTCTGATGACGACTGGATTTTACAAAAATCCAAGATCTGTTGCCTACAAAATTTGGAGCCAAATAATGGTAAGAGATTTTAAATTAATAAACAAAATGGCTAGAGGAAACAGCGGTTAAACTAACTTTGCCACATGATTTGAAAAGTAAAGTACTTGATGCGCAAAGTACTTGATGCTTGTAGAATTCCCTTTTAATCCCACAGCTGTTGCCAAAATCACACCAGAGCAAGCTCAGACTTTTTTTTCACAGTATTTATTGCCTTAACAGTTCAAAGGGAAAATTGATAATCCCAGGGAACTTTATGCTAAAACAATTTTGACAGCAAAAGAGAATTGTGGTCTGTCACGAGATCAGATTGATGGATTCCCTCCAGGGTACATGCAAAATATATATTTGCTAATTGCCCTCCACAAAGGGTAGGCCTGGATAACGCAAAAAAAAAAAAAAAAAAAAAAAAAAAAAAGAATCTGAAATGTATGAAAATACTAATGTCTTTTTTTCAAAAGTGTTTCCTACACAGGTTGAGCGCTGAGAGGAGGCGCAGAGGAAACAGCCAATGATCGGCTCCCATTGTGGTGAGCCAAATCAGAGCATCCCAATTTACATAATCTTATCCTGCCTATGGTACCTTCATAATTTAATTGCATGGAAATCTGTCTGTGGCCTACTATAACGTCTCTGAATGCATGTATAACTAATCTCTAACTAGAGGTGTCAAGTAACGAAGTACAAATACCTCATTACCTTACTTAAGTAGAACTTTTGGTTGTGTATGCTTCACTGGAGTAATTATTTTTCAGACGGTTTTTACTTTTACTCTTTACATTTTCACGCAATTATCTTTACTTTTTACTCCTTACGTTTTAAAAACAGCCTTACTCTATTTCATTTCGGCCTTTAAAAAAACTATCCAGTTAAATTGTGCCATCCGGATAGAGTGAATTTGGTTGTGGTTGGATGAGAAGTATAAACATATTTGGTTTGTACGTGTCTGGTCTCTGAAACACATGTTAATGCTCAATAATGCACATATATGGTTCTTTAATATATTTGCATTATACTAAGATGCATTCATTTTCAATGGCTTTTAGCCTTAATGGTTTTTCCCCGCTTATATTACTTTTACTTTATACTTTAAGTACTTTTGAAACCAGTACTTTATACTTTTACTTGAGAAAAAAAAAAATAAATAAAAATAAAAAATAAATAAATTTTGAGTTGATACTTCAACTTCTACAGGAGTATTTTTGAACTCTAATATCTATACTTCTACCTGAGTAATGAATGAGAATACTTTTGACACCTCTGTCTTTAACACTCGTCCTGACCTTTCCTGTTTTCCTCACTGACGGCTCTGCTTATAAAAATGGAATACCATACGCAGGTTATACAATTTGTGATAATTCTTAATTGTTGAAAGCGCCCTCCTCCTCCAGCTCCACCCAAGTAGATGAAACTATATACTGATCAAAAGGTAAAACTGTTACAATCTATACAGATTCCAGATATGCTTTTGGTTGTGTATATTGTATTTTATAGATTTTATATATTGTGGGCGAACCAAGGATTTATTTCATCCTCGGAGAAATGTGGTTAATTGATTGGTGAACTGTTACAAGCCTGTCAACTACCTTCATTTATTGCTTTGTTAAATGTGAAGCCCACACCCAGTCCAACCCTGTTTTCACTAGGCAATGCTTCAGCTGACCATGCAGCAAAAGAAACTGCCAAATTTGGCTTACCTGTCTATGTAAAACTTTGCCCTTCTATACCCGCTAACGACCTGGTTTCTCCTAATGATGTAGCTCTCCTACAAGAAGACTACTGAAAAAAAAAAAAAAAAAAAAACGGATTGTAGCATTCCCATGGTTGTAAAAATGTAAATAATTTGTGGGTCAGCAACGACGGCCGCGTTGTGAAACCCACATCCTTGTACGCGTAAATAGCTGATCACAGTTAGCAATCACAGATGAGAAAAAGGGGGAATGTGTCAGATAGTGTTGAAAGACTGATAAGCTCCAAGATTTGCATCCTATAAAAATATTGCAAACATTATCAACACTTCCCCCCACCGTGATTTTTTTTGAAGCTCTGCAAATAGACATTATGTGAGGGATATGAAATTATTCTTGTATGAAAATGTTCATGTATGAAAATGTTTTTGTATGTGCAGAGAATTTTAAACTGGACTTAAATGGACAATGTTGACACCTGTTAACACCCATTAGGAAGCACAAAACTCACGCCTCATGAAAGGATTATGGGTAGACCTATGACCATACAAAGCAATTCAGTTCTGTATATATGAAGAAGATGGACTTCCATGCCATGGATGAATCCATGATATCATTCTGTTGTACTCTAAACTTCTGCTGTTCAGTCAATCCACAGAAAAGTAAAAGCTGTCCAGTCTCTTCTTAGTGGCAAACCATGCCACAACCCGGAGACTGGGTTTGTGTCGGAGAGGGCCTCGGTGGTCCAGGGCTCAGCACGTCCTGCACCACCGACACTCAAGGGTGGGGGGCGCTGGCCTGGTTCCACGCGTCCCACTGCGGGAGCACAGCTCCTCGACCATGCACCGGAGACCGGCCGATTCCTTCTTCTTTCTGTGGTAAAGGGAAAGCCCAGCTCCAACACCCAGGACCTCCACGACTGGTGGAGGAGCGGAGGAGCGGAGGAGCAGAGGAGCAGAGGAGCAGCACAGGCCCCGCAGACCCCCACAAGCGAGACAATTATGGTGTAGCATCGAGATGTGACTCCACATACTCTCCTTCTGAAGAACCGCTTGTTAAGCCTAAAACAAGCCAAAAAACCACTGCCGGATTCCATTGAGGATTCGGCAAGGACCGCAACAGGGGGCATGCCGATGCTCTCACGGGAGATGGCTGCTCTAGGGATGATGGCCTTGCGGAATCGTGCTACATTGGACTACTTACTAGCTTCTCAAGGGGAACTTGTACTGTCATTAAAACTGAATGCTGTACCTTTATACCTAACCACAATGCCACCATCCAAGAAATAACAGATCACTTGAAAAACATTGCTAACACATTACATACACCTGTCACGACTAGTTTGTTTGGTTGGTTTAGAGAACAGTTAGGACACGTTGGTTACTTGATATTTGAATTTGCTTTATTGGGGCTTGTACTCCTAATTGTTATTTGGCTTCTGATTACATGTCTAAGGTTCACTTGCAAAATATGTATGGCTCAAACTACTACTAAAATCATGTACTCCACTGTAATTCCACCTCTACCGCCAGTGGAGGAGGAAAATTCAGACTTTCTGTTCAAAATTGAGATTGACTGTACTTAAAAAAAAAAAAAAAAAAAAAATTGTGAATTGATGAGGCCCCCTGCAGACCCCCTGCGGGGACACGACGCCGCCCTGCGGACGGCTCCTGAACTCCCCCTCAGCTCATTGACATGCAATTCCAGTTGCCAAGGACCCCTGCCCCTGCAGACCCCCTGCGGGGACACGACGCCGCCCTGCGGACGGCTCCTGAACTCCCCCTCAGCTCATTGACATGCAATTCCAGTTGCCAAGGACCCCTGCCCCTGCAGACCCCCTGCGGGGACACGACGCCGCCCTGCGGACGGCTCCTGAACTCCCCCTCAGCTCATTGACATGCAATTCCAGTTGCTAAGGACCCCTGCCGGTACGACACCTTGCCGGCAACGCATTGTCTCCCTGCTGGGACAGGCACCAGCTTCCAGCCCCCCGCAAGGCCACGCCTCTGCTGTTGTTTGTTCTTGTATAAAAAAGCTTGTTACGAACCATTTCGATGTCAGCCCACCGAACTAGACACTGTCTATATCTGTCTGCTGAACGCCGGCTAGAATAAAATCTCTCATACCACAGCGGACTCTTGAACTGGACTTTGTAATATTCTTCAACACCCGCCAAGTCAGTCCAAGGCCCAAGCCTAGGCCTTGTGGGCGACCCCCCGAGCTGTCTCGCCGGTCTGCCCAGTCCCGAGGACGGCCCCCAGAACTTTGGCCGTGTGTTGGCCTGTAACTCGTTACTACCCACCTCTGGAACTGGCCTGACATTAAAGATTAAAGTTCCCAGTCTCAGATATCCTGATCTGATCGTCTGACTGATCCATCTCTTCTTCTGCTGTGTCAACAGGACTTGGCTCTGGACTCATTGTTGCAGATTTCCCAGCGGGCCCAAGACTCCATTCTGAGATTAAATAGCTCTCCCGCGGGACTCTCTGTCTTCAGAGAGACGCTGGTGACACAATCAGGAGACGTTATTGCTGCTTTATCTTTTTACTGAACGGTATTGAGGCGATGTCTCTGAACATACGTTTCTTTTAAATTGTGATAGTGAGTTTTATCTTTATAAATCTTTATTTATTTTTTAACTCTTGTTTGTTGTGGCCCCTCAGCTTTAACCGGAGCAGTTTTAACTTCACCTCATGTGGATTTCAGACGTTTAAATCTGTGTCTTTCTTTCTTTATTGTTTTGATATGAGTGTTTCGTCATCCAATAACATCTTACAGCGTTTGAGAGCTCATATATGGTTTTATGCATCATACTTGTGGGTAAATACATCCGTCGTCTAGAGGTTTTAGCTTTTTAATTACTGATTTTTCGGGCAAAAACCTATTTTTAAAAGGAGCTGTGACATAGATTGTTACTTCTGTTGTCCTTCTATCAGAAAGTGATGTATTTATTAGAGGTTTCTAAGGAGTCTAAGTACTTATTTTTTCATTTCAGTGTTAATTTATTTATTTTTTTTTTTATTGAATAATTGAAAATACAACCCCCCCCCCCCAAAAAAAAAACAACAAAAAAAACAAAAAAAACACTGGGTTTGTATGTGTGTATATATATATATATACAGAGCCGCCTGGGAGATTTGCGAGGCCCTGTGCGAAATGGCATGGGGGGGCCCTCGCCCGAAATTTTGGGGTTTTTTGGGTCGGATCGGGTGTCTATATGCGCAATTTTAACTCTCCAATTAGCAAAATACTGGATACCTTCCCCTGCCTCATCATCTCTTGCCTCGACGCGGGGCCCCACGGCTGCTTGAGACCCGGTCGGATCGGTGATTTTTCTAACAAATTTATCAAACGAGCCTTTCAGAGAGGCATTAAACTCTTCCATTTTCTTTAGTTTTTTTCTTTTTTCATTCCCTGATGGAAATTTCCTGAATCTGTTTCGTTCTCTCGACATTGTGTGACAGTTTGTTCCAACTCCACCCGTCTGGATCAGAGCACCTTGTGTCTGCGCTTGGTCTGATCAGTTGTATTGAACAACAGACACGTGCATCATTGCACATATATTTTATTGATATGCACAGACTAGTACACATTTAGGTCTGTAATGGAATGTGACTGTTGATATTTATAAGGGAAAAAACGAAGAAAAAAAAACGAAAAAAAAAAAAATATATATATTTTTTTTTTTCAAAAACAGCCCATAGCGCGAGGCCCCTTGGGGCGCGAGGCCCCGTGCGGTCGCACGGTTCGCACACCCCTTGCGGCGGCTCTGTATGTATATATATATATATATATATATATATGTGTGTATGCGTATGTATATATACACTGTTACAAATATCTTGCTTGATCTACTTAAAAAAATAAGTCAACTTTTTGCATGAGATTATTATGTAGATCAAGAAAGACTAGTCTTTGTATAAACTACTTAATTTTTTGTATGTAAATAATACATTTTGCAAGTACAGTCAACTTAATTGTGTTAAGTTGACTTTATTTATCAAAATTAAGTTGACTTTACTTGCAAATGAATTTTGTACATATTAAAAATTGAGTAGTTTATACAAAGACTAGTTTTTCTTGATCTAAATAAAAATCTCATGCGAAAAAGTTGCCTTAATTTTTTTTAAAGTAGATCAAGCAAGATATTTTTTACTGTGGTTTCTACTTAAACAAATAAAGCATGTTTCATCTAAAAATTGGTCAATCTGCCCAATATATTAAAATTGTTAAAGGAAAAGTAAATAGAACAAGATCATTGCTTGTTGTTTGTGTGTAAATGAAAATATTACTGGGATTACATAAATACTGCTGGTTAAGGAATAAATGCACAATGTCTTGTTTTTTGAACAAATGCATATTAAGTTCAAAACTAGATGTATTCATGTAAAGCAACAGACTTAATTTTTAATTGTTAATATCACAGATTTAAATATGTTATATTTACATGCGCTTAGTTTTATTTTTTTCAGTGTAGTAACAATGCACATATATATATAACTTAGGTTTTTACCAGCATGGTATTAACCATTAATATGTGTGCAGACAAGGTAAAACTCTCAAAGAGGATGACAATAATAATTATAATACAAATGAAAATTAAGTGTGGTACAAAAGTTCCAGATACTTAGCATTATTGGATTTATGAATAAAAAGAAAGAAAGAAAAAAGAAGATACATTCTATCAGACATTTGAATTTAACATAAAAAGGAAAAGCATAGAAAAAAATAACTTGAAATCATTAATAAAACCAGGGAAGGAAGGCCTAGAGTTTATTTAGAATTTAGCACAATGGATATGATATTTACCCAACAGAATGATGATGTTAATATCCTCTGATACATAAAAAGCTAGAGGATCCATATAAAAAATAATATGATGAAGTTCATAATCCAAGTACTTGATGTTCCGTTAACTTTACAACAAGAAAACTTTAAACCTGTCCTGGATCTGGTGTTGATGCTTAAACATCAAAGTGTGTTTCCAGGCAGCGCTCAGTCTGAGCTCCCCATGACAAACCTGTGCAGGAAAAGGTCCAAGTATGGTGGGGATCCGTCTTTGAAGACTTAAATCGCTATTTATATACCTTGAGCTAAAATGTCGTCTGTAATTTCAAATATGTGCGATCACAGCTCCGTATGTGGTCAGTGCTGTCACTGCAAATACAGTCCTGATGCAACTAAGTCTGATACAAGATGGTATCAGATCCGAGGTCCACAGGCCCAAATGACCCATATTATGTGTTTCCTTTTGACTTGAAATAGTCCCACAATTATTTGTAGCATCATATATTCATCTTTTATCCATTTTAAGTGGCATGTGATACAGAAAATAATCTATAAACATGCTTTAATGTGCTCAAAATGCAAGGTTTTAGATCCTTGTCTGGAGCCGCAAAAAATGAAAAGTCTTGTATAAGCCATAGAATGAAGACAACACATGCTGCATGTAGCTATATTAGTTAGAACTGGGGGAAGATTTTTTTTTCATTATACACTTCGAGAAAAAAGTCGAAATGTCAAGAAAAAAGTCGAAATGTCGAGAAAAAGTCAAAATTTCGAGAAAAAAGTCAAAATTTCGAGAAAAAAGTCAAAATTTCGAGAAAAAAGTCGAAATGTTGAGAAAAAAGTCGAAATGTCAAGAAAAAAGTCAAAATTTCGAGATAAAAGTCGAAATGTCGAGATTAATGTTGAAGTACAATCTTGAGAAAAAAGTCGAAATGTCGAGAAAAAAGTCAAAATTTTGAGAAAAAAGTCAAAATTTTGAGAAAAAAGTCGAAATGTCGAGAAAAAAGTCAAAAAGTCAAGAAAAAAGTCAAAATTTTGAGAAAAAAGTCGAAATGTTGAGAAAAAAGTCAAAATGTCGAGAAAAAAGTCAAAATTTCGAGAAAAAATTTCGAAATGTCAAGATTAATGTTGAAGTACAATCTTGAGAAAAAAGTCGAAATGATGAGAAAAAAGTCAAAATTTAGAGAAAAAAGTCGAAATGTCGGATACGAGGTCCACAAGCCCAAATGACCCATATTATGTTTTTCCGTTTGACTTTAAATAGTCCCACAATTAATTGTAGCATCATATATTCATGTTTTATCCATTTTAAGTGGCATGTGATACAGAAAATAATCTATAAACATGCTTTAATGTGCTCAAAATGCAAGGTTTTAGATCCTTTTCTTCCATGCCATGAAATCAGGTCAAACCTGAGCTCACTTACTGGACTCATCTATTTGCAGAAAAGATTGGAAATAAATGATCTACTAATTGCAACTTCGAACAGCCGTTCTAAGCGTGAAATAAAAACTATTGCTTCTGCAAAAAGAAAAATACAAAGGCTTGACCTTGAGCCAGTTTTGGGTGTCCCCTCCTGTAGTAGCATGGCAGAACATGTGTAGTGAAGTGGTAAGTCAGGGATATTCAACTGGCAGCCCGTCCAGGAGCTTTTATGTGGCCCCTGGTCATATTTTAAAAAAGGGGGGGAAAGTAGTGTTGTCCCGATCGATCGGCCGTCCGATCATCGGCGGCCGGCGTCACTTCCGGTCGGCAGGCGGAAGTGATGAAGAAAGCGAATCTAACAAAAAAAAAAAGTAAGCGAAACTAACATGGTTTACATATCGCATTTTGTTCATTAATAAAAGTTTAAGATGCTTGGTAGCCTTTTCAGTTGGTTAATGATTCATTGGACAGTGTTTGTCATGTATGTTAATCTCTGATGTTTTTTACTACTTCAGATTTTTTGCCAGTGTTGCACAGTGATAATGTTTGTCACATTATTTGATATTAACCTCCGAGGACTTGTTTACATCATTAGGCTTCTAGGATTGGCCTGAAATGTTTTTCATTTGATCTCTAAATGAGGACTTTGCATTCCAGATGGAACTTCTAAGCCTCCTCTAATTTCATGCGATTGTTTAGTTTTACTGATATAATGCACAGATGTGTCATAAATAAAGGAGCTTATGGTTAATATTTTGGTTGCTTATTTATAACATCAAACTGGCTACTATGGACTGAAATGCTTAATATTCAAACAAGGAAATCTTGGTGGAAAGTGGTGCTTTGTCATTATGGCGTGTTTTATTAAAAGTAGGTCAATATCAATTTCATTAAGTTTGCACAATGCATGGTTTGAAAATGAACTTGCATTTAATAATAATATTTCTTTATCTGAATATTATATTTAACATTCAAAATGACTGAATCTGGAGACAATTAATACATAATTCATACGTAAACTAGACAGATATATTCTCCTGCTCATTCCTGAGCACAAATGTATTATATTTACATAAATCTTCGTCTTTGAGTGCAAAATACATTTTGAAAACCCCCACATTTTCCAGTGTGGCCCCCTGCCTAATCTAGTTGAATACCCCTGAGTTAAGTGCTTTAAAACCATTCTGCAAAACTAAACGTATTATTATTATTAGTAATAGTAGTAGTAATAGTAGTAGTATTTAGTGTTTTTATTAATGCTTCATCGGTGGAACTTTAAAGCAGAAACTCTGAAACCTTGAAGAAAAAAAAGGGACCTAAGGCTCACAGCTCCTGCTCCCTCTCTGCTGTGCTTCAGCTCGGACTCCAAAGCCCCTCCAATCAGAGGCTTTACTCAGACACAGAGACCGGTAACTATGGTAACTGTATCAGTGATGAAAGATTCCTCCTGGCTCTGATTAGTTGTCATCACTCAGGCTCAGTGCATCCTTTCAAACTTTTTCAGAGACGCCCGGAAAAACCGGAGGAACCGGAGGAGCCAACCTGATCTCACAAAAATCTGTGAAATGCCCACGACCTCTCACCACTATTTTCCGTGGCACCAGCACGGAAATGGTACAATTCCGTGTGAGCAATGGGACTTTCTTGGATAAATAAAGGATAAATAAAATAAAAATAAAAACACGGTTAAATACTCGCCGTCAAAATACTGTCAAAAATCATCAAAACACCATTAAAACACTGTTAAAACAGCGTTAAAAACATGCTTTTACAAACTGACAGTAACAAACAGTAACTTGCGCGTCAAAAACTCATAACTTAGCCACTATAATAATAATAATAATAATTATATACATAATAATAATGTAATAATCCGTGTTTATATCACGACAACAGATCCCATTGACTTTGCATAGTACAATATCCGTGGTGCTCACACGGAATGTACCACTTTCCGTGTTGGTGCCACGGAAAATAGTGGTGAGAGGTCGTGGGCATTTCACGGATTTTTGTGAGATCAGGTTGGCTCCTCCGGCTTTTCCGGGCGTTTCTGAAAAGGTTTGAAAGGATGCACTGAGCCTGAGTGATGGGAGGAGACACATTTTTATTCTTCATCTTCATTTTTATCAATATATATCTTTCTCAAGAGTTAGAACAAAACAGAAACATCAGCCAATGTGACAAAAAAGGCTTTTTTCCATTTGAGGCTACAAACATGCCTGAATGCCACAAAGAATTGTTGATTGTGGTGAATTGTGGGTAATGTAGGCACCGACCTTTGACAGGGAAAAAAAACAATGTGTTGGAAAAAGTAAAGTTACATTGGTGCAACACTAAATGTAAACCAATCTTTTAGTTCCACGGCTGATTTTAAAGTTTGGGTCTCACTGCGTTGCAGTAAAGCACTTTGAGTTGCCCTTGTGTGTGAAATATGCTGGATAAACATAAACAGAGTTACCTTGGTGAGCTCAGGTGAAAACACTGGGGCAAGGTGACCTTTTTTTTAATTATTTCTCACCTTTAAAATCAAAAAGGGTGTACTTTTGTCACACAACTGTATGGGTTCACTGATATGTTACACACATTAAATGTTATCAGCTTATTTAACCTCCCAAGACCTTGTTTCTAGTAGAAAACGAAGCTCAAAGTCACCAAAAACCATCATTTCTGAAAACTCCGGCCAAAGTGGAGATTTGCAAAAACCCCGTCTTCGAGTTTGCTTGTAAACAGAGAGAAACGGACATTTAGGCTTCAGAATGTCACATTATGAGACAGAAACGTCACCAGCGTCATGTGTGCGACCTGTGTTTACAATTAGTTTGGCCACCGTCAATATTTTCTTGTATTTTACCTGTTTTATATTCTAAAGTCACACGTAAAAGTAACTCCACTTCTCTGTCACTCCAAACCAAAGACTCTCGTTCATCTTGGAAGTAACTGGAAGTTACTAGAGTCATTTGTTGATGTTTTTTTCCAGGATTCTGATTGGCTAGCATGACTTTATCTTCTCGTTACACTGCCCCCTGTAGGTTTGGCTGCTCATAGCACCTTAACAGATATTTATGCAGGTAAATGATGGTGTTTTTCAAAACGTAGAGGGGGAAATATCCGTTTTTGTAAATACCCGGCTATGTGTAAACGTGGCCTCACTCTGGGGCAGCAGGAGCAGGGGAAGGTTTGTTTTGTTTTCCTTTTTGGGGAACAGGTAACCCTTATTTTTCCCCTGTCCATAATGGCAGAGTTTTGTTATTAGGGCCCGAGCACTGACAGTGCGAAGGCCCTATTGTATCTGTAGGAATTTTTGTTTGTTTGTTTCTTTCTTTCTTTATTTTTCCGACGAAATGAGGGCTTTTTTCCCCCTAAACGTGCCCAAAAAGTCACCAAATTTTGCACCAAGCCAAGCCTGGCGAAAAATGTGATATTTAATGGTTTGCATTAATGGGCGTGGCCTAACGGCTCAACAGCGCCCCTGTGAGAAAGTGAGCAACCCCTCCCCTTCTCACCATCACCAGACTTTTTTTTAATGTGTGTGTCAGAGTGGAGGATTGGGCGTGGTCTGCGGGGGAGCAGCACACAGGTGTGCCTGGTTCTGCTGATTGTGGCACACCTGTGTCCAATCAACCTCTCCACCCTGCCTGGGTTTATAAACAGCAGCTGCATACCAGAAGAGGGGTCTGCTGATTGGAGGAAGCTTGTTGGGAGGCTATGCCCCATTGTGCCATTTTTCTGAATACTGTTTTTGCCTTCGCCTGTATGTTTTTGTGCTTTTTGGCACACAATAAAAAGCCTTACTTTTGTGGCATTCTACGCTCTGCAAGGTTTTTTTTACACCTCATCACCCAGGTCCAGTTTTGCCTTGTCCCCTTGTACGTGGGGAAGCCGCTCTGGCTCCTCACAGCCCCCTAGAAAACTTTGTGCCTCAAGCCCCACAATACGGTTTGACGTACATGCACGAAAATCGGTACACACCTGTATCATGTTGCAACTTAAAGAAAAGCCTCTTGGCGCCATGGCCGAAACCGAACAGGAAGTCGGCCATTTTGAATTAATCGCGTAATTTTGGTGCAATTTATGCTATTCCTTCGGCAGTTAATACGGCCCGAACCGTAACGTGCACCCAGGTGTGTTATACATCAAAATGTGCGTCTCCATCCTGCGACGACACGCATTACTTTTCTCTTTCAAAAGTGCTACTGTGGCGACGTTAGACGCCAAAAAGCGCGCCCCCCTTCATCTGATTGGTCCATATTTGATAGTTCCTACTTTCTGCCATAACTTTTTTGAATGGTGTGACATAAAGAGTCATGGGTGGTGTCATCGGACTCGGTTTTGAGTACTTGACCTTCATTGGCATGAATTATCCCCGCCCCTTTTTCTGATTGGTCGATATTTGATAGTTCCTACCCATCGCATGGCTGGCCCGGTGCTCACCCCTCTTTTGTTCTTCTTGGCTGGGATCTCCATCTCCTTTAGGTTCATTACTTTTGGGTTAACCTGTTTCCTTGTTTGTTTTTCTCCCCAGCAAATTAAAAACAAGAAATCAATAAAAATGTGTTTTTCACCCTTGAAATCTTTGTGTGGCGTGCCTAAATATGTTTTGGTCTCATTGAGCCTAATTGTTTACTTTTCTGAGGCCGTAACACGACATAACCTGAAACATGAAAAGCGCAGGAACAGCACTAATCCCCTGTTCTCCAGGCTCTATAAATAAATCTGTTCTTGTTTATCTGAAGAGCAGCAGCCGCAGAGACGAGACGATGGGAGACGGACGCCTCAGCGGCGGCTTCCTGGCAGAGTTTTGTTATTTTAGTTTGTGTTGGAGATTGCCGGTAGTCCTGTTTTGTCGGTTTGTTTTAGGTTAGGTTTACCTGGGTTTTCTTTTTTTCTTATTTAGTGGGGAAAGTCCATGGTCCGACGGCCCATCGCGTGTCTGGCCCTAGTGCTCACCCCTCTTTTGTTCTTTTTGGCCGGGATCTCCATCTTACGGAAGAGTATTAGGGCCAGACAAGAGAAAAACATTTTTTTTACTGTGCACTTCGAGAAAAAAGACGAAATGTCGAGAAAAAAGTCGAAATGTTGAGATTAATGTTGAAATACAATTTTGAGAAAAAAATAAAAAAGTCGAAATGTCGCCTTTTTTCTCGACATTTCGACTTTTTTCTCGAAATTATACTTCAACAATATTCTCAACATTTCGACTTTTTTCTCGACATTTTGACTTTTTTCTCAACATTTCGACTTTTTTCCCGGAATTTTGACTTTTTTCTCAACATTTCGACTTTTTTCTCGACATTTTGACTTTTTTCTCAACATTTCGACTTTTTTCACGAAATTTTGACTTTTTTCTCAACGTTTCGACTTTTTTCTCAACATTTCGACTTTTTTCTCGACATTTTGACTTTTTTCTCAACATTTCGACTTTTTTCACGAAATTTTGACTTTTTTCTCAACATTTCGACTTTTTTCTCGAAATTATACTTCAACAATATTCTCAACATTTCGACTTTTTTCTCGACATTTTGACTTTTTTCTCAACATTTCGACTTTTTTCACGAAATTTTGACTTTTTTCTCAACATTTCGACTTTTTTCTCGAAATTATACTTCAACAATATTCTCAACATTTCGACTTTTTTCTCGACATTTTGACTTTTTTCTCAACATTTCGACTTTTTTCTTCAAATTTCGACTTTTTTCTCAACATTTCGACTTTATTCACGAAATTTTGACTTTTTTCTCAACATTTCGACTTTTTTCTCGACATTTTGACTTTTTTCTCAACATTTCGACTTTTTTCACGAAATTTTGACTTTTTTCTCAACATTTCGACTTTTTTCTGAACATTTCAACTTTTTTCACGAAATTTTGACTTTTTTCTCAACATTTCGACTTTTTTCTCAACATTTCGACTTTTTTCTCGACATTTTGACTTTTTTCTCAACATTTCGACTTTTTTCTCAACATTTCGACTTTTTTCTTAACATTTCGACTTTTTTCACGAAATTTTGACTTTTTTCTCAACATTTCGACTTTTTTCACGAAATTTTGACTTTTTTCTCAACATTTCGACTTTTTTCTCGACATTTTGACTTTTTTCTCAACATTTCGACTTTTTTCACGAAATTTTGACTTTTTTCTCAACATTTCGACTTTTTTCATGAAATTTTGACTTTTTTCTCAACATTTCGACTTTTTTCACGAAATTTTGACTTTTTTCTCAACATTTCGACTTTTTTCATGAAATTTTGACTTTTTTCTCAACATTTAGACTTTTTTCTCAACATTTTGACTTTTTTCTCGACATTTTGACAGCCGCAGAGGCGATGGGAGACGGCCGCCTCAGCGGCGGCTTCCTGCTCACGTCTCGCTTCCCTGAAATGTTCAGCACAAGTCCGGCCCTGGACTTTATTACTTACCCAAGTCTCACCGACACAAAGCCTTGAGTCTGTGATGTGATTCTGAACTGATCAGCTGAAAATAATCAACAAACCGATGCCAATCGGTTCAATCCATCGCTCAGACTGAAGAGTTTTCCAAACTAATATACAGACTTTTATATTTTTCCCTTCTCACTTTCAGCATAAAAGGCCCACGATGGCGAACCGGTCCCTTTTAAATGTTTAATTCCAGCAAGACAAACTACTGGGGGGGTCGGGGACTTGATTGCTTTTGTTGATTGATTATTGCGCAGCTGCCCCTGTGGATGTAGTCAATGTTGGAATCAAATAGCTGTGAGTGGGAATGGTGATGCCATTGATCTTCAGTAAAATATATCTTCTGCTCGGAGCCCCAAAGCAAGTCCTGAGTTATAGGACTTCATAAAGTATTGATCCGGACCCGGGCAGAGTGATTGAAGACGGGAGACTTTGGACTTTGGTCAGGGTGATGCAACTCTGTCTCGTCTGGATGAGATGATGATGATGATGATGATGGCTAAATGAGACGCAGAGAAGCCGGCGAGAAGTGGATCAGAGTTTTCTGATCAAGTCCCTGAACGTGACCTTTCCAGCAGCTTCACCGTACGTACGTCTGGACCAAAAACACAAAAAACAAATATGTCCGGAGCTGCAAAAAATGAAAAGTCTTTTATAAGCCTCAGAATGAAGGCAACACATGCTGCATGTTTCTATATTAGTTATAACTGGGGGATGATTTTCTTTTCATTATGCACTTCGAGAAAAAAGTAGAAATGTCGAGAATAAAGTCGAAATATCAAGATTAATGTTGAAGTACAATCTTGAGAAAAAAGTCGAAATGTCAATAAAAAAGTCAAAATGTCGAGAAAAAAGTCGAAATGTCGAGAAAAAAGTCCAAATTTCGTGAGAAAAGTCGAAATGTCGAGAAAAAAGTCAAAATTTAGAGAAAAAAGTCGAAATGTAGAGATTAATGTTGAAGTACAATCTTGAGAAAAAAGACGAAATGTCAAGAAAAAAGGAAAAATTTAGAGAAAAAAGTAGAAATGTTGAGAAAAAAAGTCGAAATGTCGAGAAAAAAGTCGAAATGACGAGAAAAAAGTCAAAATTTCGTGAGAAAAGTCGAAATGTCGAGAAAAAAGTAAAAATTTAGAGAAAAAAGTAGAAATGTTGAGAAAAAAAGTCGAAATGTCGAGAAAAAAGTCGAAATGTCGAGAAAAAAGTAGAAATGTCAAGATTAATGTTGAAGTACAATCTTGAGAATAAAGTGAAAATGTCGAGAGAAAAGTCAAAATTTTGAGAAAAAGTCGAAATTTTGAGAAAAAAGTCAAAATGTCAAGATTAATGTTGAAGTACAATCTTGAGAATAAAGTGGAAATGTCGAGAGAAAAGTCAAAATTTTGAGAAAAAGTCGAAATTTAGAGAAAAAAGTCGAAATGTCGAGAAAAAAGTCAAAATTTTGAGAAAAAAGTCGAAATGTCGAGATTAAAAAGGAAAGGAAAAAGGAAGAAAAAATTAGAAAAAAAAGGAAAAAAGAAGAAAAAAGAAAAAAAGAAGAAAAAAAGGAAAAAAAAATTAAAAAAGGTAAAAAAAGGTCAAACATTTTTGAAAAGGCTCCAGGAGCCACTAGGGCGGCGCTAAAGAGCCACATGCGGCTCCAGAGCCACGGGTTGCCGACCCCTGGTCTGGACCCTCTGGTTGGTGCTGGAAGTTCTGCCTGCAAACAAACTGCTCCTTCTTTCCACTACAAGGCTTTCCTGTTCGAGGTTTGAATGACCCCTCCAGGTTTTCTGAGTCGTTGCGTCACTTAAAGATTTATTGAAGGGAAACTGCGGAGGGAAAATCACACACTCACTGGAGCACGAACCAACTCCAACATCTGCAACCTTCCAACCTGAACTCTTCACAGGAGGAAAAACAAGAATGAGACATTGCGTCATCTTTAACGTCCCCTCGACTCGTCCACGTGACGTCTCACAAGGTCACGTCACGAGCAATCAGCTGTCAGAGTGAAGAGCCAGGAAATGAGAAGCTGATGAAAAGGTGAAACGATGCAAAAACTCAAAATCTTAACAAGAATATTTGTCTTATTTCTAGTTAAAATGTCTCTTTTTTAGACAAACAAATCTCATTACACTTAAAACAAGCGTCATTACCAGAAAAATAACTTGTTATTTGACAATTTTCACCTGTTTCAAGTAGATTTTCACTTGAAATAAGTAGAAAAATCTGCCAGTGGAACAAGATTTTTTTGCTTGTAATGAGAAGATAAATGAAAATTTACTTGAAACAGGTGAAAATTGTTGTTTTTTCCAGTGATGAGTCTTGTTTTAAGTGTAATGAGCTTTTTTGACTAAAAATGAGACATTTTAACCAGAAATAAGACAAATATTCCTGGTAAGACTTTGAGTTTTTGCAGTGTGGAGAAGACGGCAGAAACGAGGAGGAGAAGCTCGTGTTGCTCTGGTGCCTAAGATTCTGATCTGCAACCATTTGTTTCTCTTTTTTTGATGAGTGATTTGCTTGTGATGAAGTGAGCTTTGCAAACGTTACAACCGGGCCGGCTGCACCGTTCCAACTTCTCTGGAAAAGTCTCTCCGTCTCTATTTGAGGAAGTCAACCAAAAACACAAACTAGGGTTTTTTAATTTAAATCTAATTATTATTGTTTGATTTGCAAAAAAACTTTTGCAGAACTGCATCGCTGACATTTCCAAGGTGTGTGTGTGTGTGTGTGTGTGTGTGTGTGTGTGTGTGTGTGTGTGTGTGTGTGTGTGTGTGCTTGTGTGTGTGTGTGTGTGTGTGTGTGTGGTAACTGAAGGGGCTGCTGGTGATGATTTAGGTACTTAAGTGACCTGGAAAGGAAGCTAAGCTTAGCCGTCCTTGTTTCCTGTCTCCAAGGTTACTGGAGAGAATCTTCTCAGGCCTTTTCTTTGACAACACGCACACAAACACACACACACAAACACGCACACGCACACAAACACACACACAAACACACACACGCACACAAACACACACACAAACACACACACAAACACACACACGCACACAAACACGCACACAAACACACACACACAAACACGCACACAAACACGCACACAAACACGCACACAAACACACACACACAAACACGCACACAAACACACACACACAAACACGCACACAAACACACACACAAACACGCACACAAACACACACACACAAACACGCACACGCACACAAACACACACACGCACACAAACACACACACAAACACGCACACAAACACGCACACAAACACGCACACAAACACACACACAAACACACACACACAAACACACACACACAAACACACACACAAACACGCACACGCACACAAACACACACACACACACACACACACGCACACAAACACGCACACAAACACACACAAACACGCACACGCACACAAACACAAACACACACACACAAACACACACACACAAACACACACACACACAAACACGCACACAAACACACACACACACAAACACGCACACAAACACACACACAAACACACACACACAAACACACACACACAAACACACACACACACAAACACGCACACGCACACAAACACACACACAAACACGCACACAAACACGCACACAAACACACACACAAACACACACACACAAACACACACACACAAACACGCACACGCACACAAACACACACACGCACACAAACACACACACAAACACGCACACAAACACACACACAAACACGCACACAAACACACACACAAACACGCACACAAACACACACACACAAACACACACACAAACACACACACAAACACGCACACAAACACACACACAAACACACACACAAACACGCACACAAACACACACACAAACACGCACACGCACACACACACAAACACACACACAAACACGCACACAAACACACACACAAACACACACACACACACGCACACAAACACACACACAAACACGCACACGCACACACACACAAACACGCACACAAACACGCACACAAACACACACACAAACACGCACACAAACACACACACAAACACACACACAAACACACACACAAACACGCACACAAACACACACACAAACACGCACACAAACACACACACAAACACACACACAAACACGCACACAAACACACACACAAACACACACACACACACGCACACAAACACACACACAAACACGCACACGCACACACACACAAACACGCACACAAACACGCACACAAACACACACACAAACACGCACACAAACACACACACAAACACACACACAAACACACACACAAACACGCACACAAACACACACACAAACACGCACACAAACACACACACACAAACACGCACACGCACACAAACACACACACAAACACGCACACAAACACACACACACAAACACGCACACGCACACAAACACGCACACAAACACACACACAAACACGCACACAAACACACACACACAAACACGCACACGCACACAAACACACACACGCACACAAACACACACACGCACACAAACACACACACAAACACACACACAAACACGCACACAAACACACACACAAACACACACACAAACACGCACACAAACACACACACAAACACACACACAAACACGCACACAAACACACACACAAACACGCACACAAACACACACACAAACACGCACACAAACACACACAAACACACACACAAACACACACACAAACACACACACGCACACAAACACACACACAAACACGCACACAAACACGCACACAAACACGCACACGCACACAAACACACACACAAACACGCACACAAACACGCACACAAACACGCACACGCACACAAACACACACACAAACACACACACAAACACACACACAAACACGCACACAAACACGCACACAAACACACACACAAACACACACACACAAACACGCACACGCACACAAACACACACACAAACACACACACAAACACGCACACAAACACGCACACAAACACACACACAAACACACACAAACACGCACACGCACACAAACACACACACAAACACGCACACAAACACGCACACAAACACGCACACAAACACACACACAAACACGCACACAAACACGCACACAAACACGCACACAAACACACACACAAACACACACACAAACACGCACACAAACACGCACACAAACACACACACACAAACACGCACACAAACACGCACACAAACACGCACACAAACACGCACACAAACACACACACAAACACGCACACAAACACGCACACAAACACACACACACAAACACGCACACGCACACAAACACACACACAAACACGCACACAAACACACACACAAACACGCACACAAACACACACACAAACACACACAC